>NW_024080625.1:310388-418723 GCF_014754425.2 Oryx dammah
CTTTGTTATGGAACCCAAGTTCCTGTGTCCCTGGCACACTGAAGCCAGATAATCTGAACTTGGGAGTGTGGAGCAGAGAAAGATTTATTGCAAAGGCTAAAAGCAAGAATAGATGTTGGGTGTACAAAAGACCTGAACCCTCCAATCACTTTCAGCATTACTGTTTTCCAAATGGGTCATAGATTGCTTGATCAGCTCCCGGACCTTCTCGTTGTTTGGTGGTGAGGTAACAAGGTGGTGTTTCCAGAATCTCAACCTTTTGGTTCCTACCGGTCTGGAGTCTGTATGCTTGTGGTGGACTTATAGTTGCATCCTCCTGGGTGGGGGTGCCTTAGTTTTTGTAGAACCACTCAAAGATAATGCATCAGGTTGTTATCTTTATGGCTTCAGGAAGAACCAGGAGTCCTGTGTCCTAATCAGTAACTGCTTGGGCTTGCTCTTTGTCACTCAAGGAAGGCCTGGGAAACTTTTTTCTGTTTTCTACAAATAAAGTAGAAATAAAGTCCATTTGTGACCCAATGGACTGTAGCCCCTAGGCTCCTTCATCCATGGGATTTTCCAAGCAAAATTACTGGAGTGGGTTGCCATTTACTTCTCTTGGGGATTTTTCCCACCCAGAGATAGAACCTGGGTCTCCCACATTGCAGGCTGATTCTTTCCCAACTGGGTCACCTGGAAAGCCCCAGGTCAGTTAATTACAGAAGAAAGAGACCTCTGCCCTGATTACCAAGAAGCATCTTGAGTATGCACTGTCTGAGTTGGGGAGGTGTTAAGGGAACCGCCCATCCTGGCCAGAAACCATAGTAACCATTCATGTGAATTACTTTACCACAGGAGGTCCTGGTAAGGAACAGGAAACTAAGGAGCCCCCATAAGGAGGGGGTGGAATTCAGGAAAGTTCAAAAGGAGATGCCTCCTGTCCTACCAACCTCCCAGGATCCTCCTTGCTGGAATCCATCCTGACTGTGTGATGTGCGCACCACCAGGAAGGACCCTGAGTCAAAAACTAATCCCATTACTATAAAATCCGGGCTGTGAGCCATGTGTCAGAGCAGACCTCCTGGGCTCCCTTACCCTCCCGCTCTCTGCCCAGGCACCCCTTCTCAGTAAAATCTCTTGCTCTATCAGCATGAAACAGCATGACCCTATGGTCCTTCCCCCCAGCCATGTCCTCTGCCTGCCTGCTGTCTGTGGAAAACTTTAGCAAAGAATACGTTTCATCAGAGAAGTGAGAAATGCAGAAACATAGGAAAACAGTCAAAGGAGATCAAATAATAATAATGTAGTCACTAAGCATAGTCAAGGACCTTTAGTTCCTTCTCAAGGATTACAGGTAATATTCTGAGCCATATTCTGTGAGCTGTCTTACAGATACTGAAACCCCAGGTGGAAAAGTTAACTGCATGATGACTGGACTGGACCAGGACATGAGCTGCCACAATTCCAAGAAGTGTTCTCAAACAAATGGGAACAGACAGACTCTGGAACTGAAGATTAACTGTACCTAAAACAATCAAGATGATGCTAGTCAGACTAGCAATGACCAATCTGAAGATGATTGTCAGAGCTGACTAGGCTGTTTCTGTATGTAGCCAACCCCCCTCCCTACTCTGTGTATAAAAGCTTCTCCCCTGCTTGTCAGGGGGCAGAATCAGCCTTTGGACAGACGTCGCCCCACACCCCCTCCCCCCAACCCCCAGTTGCCGGCATCTGAAATAAAGCAAACTTTCCTTTCCACCGACCAGGCCTGTTTATTGACTTTTGGGCAGTGAGCAGCCAGACCCTACCTTTCAATAATAAGTACGTGTGTCTCCTTGGATGATTCATTTCTCAGTGTTAGACTGCTGGAGGGGGTTCCCCTTCCTGCAATGCTTTCATCATGTCATCCTAATTCTTAAATTCCTCAGCCACCTCTGAGTGATAGAATTCATGGAAATACTCAGACACAGACATAGAAAACAAACTTATGGTTGCATAAGGGGAAGGGAGAGAAAGGACAAATTAGAAGTTTGGGATTAATATATACACACTACGGTAAAGAATCTGCCTGCAATACAGGAGACCTGGGTTTGATCCCTGGGTTGGGAAGATCCCCTGGAGAAGGGAATGGCTACCCACTCTAGGATTCTTGCCTGGAGAGTTCCACGGACAGAAGAGCCTGGTGGGCTACAGTCCATGGGGTGGCAAAGAGTCGGACAGGACTGAGAGACTAACACTTTAACTATGTACAAAATGGATAATCAACAAGGACCTACTATACAGTACAGGGAATTATACTCAATATGTTGCAATAGCCTGTAAGGGAAAACAATCTGAAATATATATATATATATATATAAAACTGAATCACTTTACACCTGAAACTAACACAGCATTGTAAATCAACTGTACTTCAATTTAAAAAAGAAATATTCTACTGAATAGTAGAAGAATATGTTAAAGGACTTTTTCCTGAAGTAGAAAACGGCAAAATGAGTTTCAGATACTGAATAGGTAGAACTCAAGATACACTCCAACTCATACACACAAAATGGATGCTGTGGAAATGTGTGCTGAGATTCCTTTTCAAATTACAGTACATGATTCCTTCATTCATCAAATGCTTATTGAGCACCTATTGTGTGGCAAGGTATTCTGAAATCTGGAATAACTAGCACTTTAGTCTTGTTAGATAGTTTAGTCTTAATTAGTAGTGCTTTCCCATTTTTAAATTCATTCCACAAATATATATTTAGCAGAGTTTCTAGGTGCTTGGAAATAAGTATGTGAACAAAACAGGTCTCTCTGTCATGGAGTGAATGTTCTAGAGCAGGATAGGGAAGAAAGATAAACAATGAACATAAGTAAACTATAGAAGAACAGAGCAAAGTAAAGTGGAATGCGGGTGCTGGGAGGGGAGAGTGTGGGAGGAGGCTGCAATGTAAGCAAGATGGTCAACGTTAGCCTTAACGTTAAGTAAGATGTGAACAGAGCTGACGGTCCTGAGGGGCTAGTCAGGACCCTGGGAGAAGAGCAGTGCCAGAATACTGAGAAGCTGGAGCCAAGGTCCCCCAGGTAAGGGTGAGAGTTCAGTGTTCCTGGAAGGAGAGCAGGAGGCCATCTTGACTGGAAGAGATGAACAGTAGGAGGTGAGGGTTAGAGAGGCAATGGAAGCCAGCTCTTGTGGCTTCATATAAGAGCTTCTACAAAGTCCTGAGGTTCTAGAGAGAGTGCCATAGAGAGTGAAGTAAGTGTAAGAGAAATATAAACATTGTATAAAGTGAAAGTGAAGTCATTCAGTCATGTCTGACTCTTTGCAACCCCATGGACTGTAGCCTACCAGGATCCTCCCTCCACGGGATTTTCCAGGCAAGAGTACTTGAGGGGGTTGCCATTTCCTTTCCCAGGGGATCTTCCCAACCCAAGGATTGAACTCAGGTCTCCCACATTGTAGGCAGACCCTTTGCCATCTGAGCCACCAGGGATTGTATAGTAACACATATATGAGGAGAGTGAAAAAGCTAGCTTAAAACTCAATATTTAAAAAACAAGGATCATGGCATCCAGTCCTACCACTTCATGGCAAATAGATGGGGAAATAATGGAGACAGTGACAGACTTAATTTTCTTAGGCTTCAAAATCACTGCAGATGGTGACTGCAGCCATGAAATTAAAAGACGCTTGCTCCTTGGAAGAAAAGCTATGACCAACCTAGATAGCATATTAAAAAGCAGAGACATTACTTTGCCAACAAAGGTCCATCTAGCCAAAGCTATGGTTTTTCCAGGAGTCGTGTGTGGATGTGAGAGTTGGACCATAGAGAAAGCTGAGCACCAAAGAACTGATGCTTCTGAACTGTGGTGTTGGGAGAAGACTCTTGAGACACTCTTGGACTGCAAGGAGATCAAATCAGTCAATCCTGAAGGAAATCAGTCCTGAATATTCATTGGAAGGGCTGATGCTGAAGCTGAAGTTCTGATACTTTGGCCACCTGATGTGAAGAACTGACTCATTGGAAAAGACCTGATGCTGGGAAAGATTGAAGGCAGGCGGAAAAGGGGACAACAGAGGATGAGATGGTTGGATTGTATCATTCACTCAATGGACATGAGTTTGAGTAAGCTCTGGGAGTTGGTGATAGACAGAGAAGCCTGGGTGTGCTGCAGTCCATGGGGTTGCAAAGAGTTAGACACAACTGAGGGATTGAACAGAAGAGAATGTGGAATCTAGAAAAAATGGTATAGATGATCTTATTTGCAAAGCAGAAATAGAGACAGAGACAGAGAATAAAATGACTGTGTGGATCACAATAAACTGTGGAAAATTCTGAGAGAAATGGGAATACCAGACCACCTGACCTGCCTCTTGAAAAATCTGTATGCAGGTCAGGAAGCAACAGTTAGAACTGGACATGGAACAACAGACTGGTTCCAAATAGGAAAAGGAGTACGTCAAGGCTGTATATTGTCACCCTGCTTATTTAACTTATATGCAGAGTACATCATGAGAAACGCTGGACTGGAAGAAGCACAAGCTGGAATCAAGATTGCCGGGAGAAATATCAATAACCTCAGATACGCAGATGACACCACCCTTACGGCAGAAAGTGAAGAGGAACTAAAAAGCCTCTTGATGAAAGTGAAAGAGGAGAGTGAAAAAGTTGGCTTAAGCTCAACATTCAGAAAACGAAGATCATGGCATCTGGTCCCATCAGTTCATGGGAAATAGATGGGGAAACAGTGGAAACAGTGTCAGACTTTGTTTTGGGGGGCTCCAAAATCACTGCAGATGGTGACTGCAGCCATGAAATTAAAAGACACGTGCTCCTTGGAAGGAAAGCTATGATCAACCTAGATAGCATATTCAAAAGCAGAGACATTACTTTGCTGACTAAGGTCCATCTAGTCAAGGCTATGGTTTTTCCAGTAGTCATGTATGGATGTGAGAGTTGGACTGTGAAGAAAGCTGAGTGCCGAAGAACTGATGCTTCTGAACTGTGGTGTTGGAGAAGACTCTTGAGAGTCCCTTGGAATGCAAGGAGATCCAACCAGTCCATTCTGAAGATCAGCCCTGGGATTTCCTTGGAAGGAATGATGCTAAAGCTGAAACTCCAGTACTTTGGCCACCTCATGCGAAGAGTTGAGTCATTGGAAAAGACCCTGATGCTGGGAGGGATTGGGGGCAGGAGGAGAAGGGGATGACAGAGGATGAGATGGCTGGATGGCATCACTGACTCGATGGACGTGAGTCTTGAGTGAACTCCGGGAGTTAGTGATGGACAGGGAGGCCTGGTGTGCTGCGATTTATGGGGTCGCAAAGAGTCGGACACAACTGAGCAACTGAACTGAACTAAAAGGGAAAAGGGGGCGAGGTGAGAGGAACTGGGAGATTGGGATTGACACATATACACTATTGATACTATGAATAAAATAGGGAACCAATGAGGACATACTGTATAGCACAGGTGTCAGGAAGTATTTAACAGGGGCTTTCCTGTGTGCTGTTTTGGAACCATCAGGAATTCTTTGTTCCTTATTAATTCCTGAATATTCCCAAATTAAGAGGAGAGGCAAGACTCTCCAGGGACTGAGGAATCCAGGCATTTCCTTCGTTAGTTTTTCTATACAGTGATAAGTACCCTCTTTCTTTTTATGAACCATATGGTAAAAGTGGTTATTTACAACTCTCTCTTTCATATGGATGAGCTCATGTTTTCTTGATAACTTTTAAGTTTTGATTTTATCTCTGCTGAAAATAGCTCTCTTGTAAGACAGTATAAATACCTACACAATGTTGAATAAAACACCTTTGCTCCATCAGAGCTCTGGTTCCCGTGTCTTTCTCTCTCTCCCTCCCTCTTTTTCAGGCTGATCCCCTGGAGCAAAGAGGCTCTCTGAGTTCACTTTCCTGCCTGGGCTTCTAAGATCCTCTCGAGAGCTTCACTCCATTGAGAGGGCACCTGAGGCCTTCGTAAACAGAGCAAGCCCCGTGCAGGGGCTTTATTGGCTTTTGGTGTAAACCAAGGAATATCAGCCTCTTTCTCTCCTTTACTTTCTTATCGTCGACTCCGGACCACCAGGTTCTGGTCCATTAAAGGACCTCAACACACAGGAAACTCTTATTTAATGCACTGTGGTGACCCTAATGAGAAGGAAGTCCAAAACAGAGGGATATATGCATAGGCATGGCTGATTGATTTTGCTATTCAGTACATAAAGCAACAAACCAAGAAAAAAAAGGTCCCATGGTTTTAACCCTGACACAGGGAGCCAATGTAGGGTCCAAAACAGTGGTGACATGACCTGACTACCTTTTTTTTAAGATCCCTCTGGTGTGTTGAGAACAGATTATAGGAGGGCACAGGGAGAAGCAGGATGATAACTTACTGCAATACCCTTTGAGAGATAATGGAAACTCAGACCAGAGTGGTAGTAGAGGAAGTGGCAGAAAGTGGTTACAGTTGGTTACATTCTGAAGAGAGGGCCAAAATGATTTCCTGAAGGCTCACATATGAGGGGGGAGAAAAGCCAAGCATTTCTCCAGGACTTTTAGCCTGAATGAGTAAGAGATGATTTTGCCATCAACAGATGCAAAATGTTGGGAATGGGGCAGGCTTGGAAGGGGATGTTATCAGGGGGTTGTCTTTGGGGATGTTGAATCCAGACGTTGAGATGTCCATGTCGAGGTGGAGGTGCTCAGGACATAGCTAGATGTGAGAGTCTGGATCTCAGGGGAGAGAGATCTGGGTAGAGATATACATCTAAGTGCCGTCCTAAAGGCATGACATGGGGCGAGATCGCTAAGGAAATGAGTATAGAAAGAGGAGAGAAGAGGACCAAGGATTGAGCTCTGGGAGGGGAGGCAGATCCCATGAAGGACACTGAGAAGGAACAGTCAATGAGTTAGGAGGAAACCTGAGAGTGTGAAGTCCTGGAAACTAAGGAAGGAATGATCAGCAGTGTCATATGCTACCAGTAGGCCAAACAAGATGAGAACTCAAAAATGACCAAGGATTTAGCCACACCGAGGTCACTAGTAACCTGGATGGGAATAGTTCAGTGTGGTGATTGAAAAATAATAGACATTTAGTTTGGGGGAGAATGGATACATGTATATGTATGGCTGAGTCCCTTCCCTGTTCACCTGAAACTATCAGAACATTGTTTGTTAACTGGCTATACCCCAATACAAAATAAAAAGTTTTTAAAAAATTAATAGGCATTCTATTTTTAGATTCTGTTTTCATATGATTCATTAACAAAATACTTTTATTTTTCTTCCTCTAACTCCCTACCTCCTGACATTCAAGCAGATTGCCCCTGAGGAATCACACTATCTTTAAGGCCTTTATAGTCCTGATTACCTTGTTTTGGATTCTGGCATTTTTTGCTTTCTAGCAAATTGTGCTTCAGCAAATTTCTTAATATCTCTGAATTACCTCCCTTATAAAATGGGGATAATGTATAACTAATAGGTCGATACACTGTTGTAGGGACTAATTGAGATACATAATACAGAGTACATACACCCAGTAAAGCACCAAGTGGTACTAAGGTGGTGGTGGTGGCAGACAAATCCAGAGATGAAGCTGCATCTTCTTGCATTTGAAAATTAGTTTAAGCATCCATATTTAAGTTGGGATTCACATTTAAGTTTTTTGCCCCCTGATGGATTTTATTTTTGGAGGGATGGGGAATCTTTTTTCCTGCGTGGACAGTTAAAATTTTAACCTTTATGTAAACAGGTCTTTATGGGTCTAAAAATTACTGAGTGAGGAAAGGCTTACTTTCTAGCTGACAGTTTCCAGAATTGATCACAAACATATTGAGTTATTAACAGAGAGCCAGTATTCTGCCATTTTTGGCACTATAACTTTGGACAGGGACTCCTCCTCCTTGGACCCCAGGCTTTGTGTGTGCAGTACGAGGGCCATGGACAGGATCATCTCTAAGACCTCTTCCAGCCCTAATATTCTGAAATACTCTGATGTGAGACTTCTGCTGTACATGTGAGTTGTACAAAAATGAGCAAAGTTGAAAACATGCTTCAGTCAGGGTCTTCTTGGAATCACCAGTACATTAG
This sequence comes from Oryx dammah, assembly GCF_014754425.2. Lineage (NCBI taxonomy): Eukaryota > Metazoa > Chordata > Mammalia > Artiodactyla > Bovidae > Oryx > Oryx dammah. The sequence goes on from NW_024080625.1 coordinate 318,451, forward strand.
ATACATTCTTATACATTGGACGTTGGTTGGAGTCTTACAATGCTTTAGGGAAAAAAGTGCTGAACACCTACTCCAGCTCAGGGAAGCCTGGGCTTTATGTCACCATATATAGGATCCACATATAGTAAAGAGAAGTGAATTCAGATAAAACCAAATCTTGGGTTTTTTAGTGTTGTCTCTGCTAGGCTCAACTGGAATTCCATCATCTCCACTGGCTTTGTTTGTAGTGATGCTTTCTAAGGCCCACTTGACTTCATATTCCAGGATGTCTGGCTCTAGGTGAGTGATCACACCATCATGATTATCTTGGTCGTGAAGATCTTTTTTGTACAGTTTTTCTGTGTATTCTTGCCACCTCTTCTTAATATCTTCTGCTTCTGTTAGGTCCATACCATTTCTGTCTTTTATCAAGCCCATCTTTGCATGAAATATTCCATTGGTGTCTCTAATTTTCTTGGAGAGATCTCTAGTCTTTCCCATTTTGTTGTTTGCCTCTATTTCTTAGCATTGATCGCTGAGGAAGGCTTTCTTATCTCTTCTTGCTATTCTTTGGAACTCTGCATTCAGATGCTTATATCTTTCCTCCTTTTCTCCTTTGCTTTTCGGTTCTCTTCTTTTCACAGCTATTTGTAAGGCCTCCTCAGACAGCCATTTTGCTTTTTTGCATTTCTTTTCCATGGGGATGGTTGAGCTATTTCAAATCCTGAAAGATGACGCTGTGAAAGTGCTGCACTCAATATGCCAGGAAATTTGGAAAACTCAGCAGTGGCCACAGGACTGGAAAAGGTCAGTTTTCATTCCAATCCCAAAGAAAGGCAATGCCAAAGAATGCTCAAACTACTGCACAATTGCACTCATCTCACACACTAGTAAAGTAATGCTCAAAATTCTCCAAGCCAGGCTTCAGCAATATGTGAACCATGAACTTCCAGATGTTCAAGCTGGTTTTAGAAAAGGCAGAGGAACCAGAGATCAAATTGCCAACATCCTCTGGATCATGGAAAAGCAAGATAGTTCCAGAAAAACATCTATTTCTGCTTTATTGACTATGCCAAAGCCTTTGACTGTGTGGATCACGATAAACTGTGGAAAATTCTGAAAGAGATGGGAATACCAGACCACCTGACCTACCTCTTGAGAAACCTGTATGCAGGTCAGGAAGCAACAGCTAGAACTGGACATGAAACAACAGACTGGTTCCAAATAGGAAAAGGAGTATGTCAAGGCTGTATATTGTCACCCTGCTTATTTAACTTATATGCAGAGTACATCATGAGAAATGTGGGCTGGAAGAAGCACAAGCTGGAATCAAGATTGCCGGGAGAAATATCAATAACCTCAGATATGCAGATGACACCACCCTTATGGCAGAAAGCAAAGAAGAACTAAAGAGCCACGTGGTGAAAGTGAAAGTGGAGAGAGAAAAAGTTGGCTTAAAACTCAACATTCAGAAAACGAAGATCATGGCATCTGGTCCCATCACTTTGAGCTGGAGTAGGTGTTCAGCACTTCAGTCAAGGCTACGGTTTTTCCAGTGGTCATGTATGGATGTGAGAGTTGGACTGTGAAGAAAGCTGAGCACCAAAGAATTGATGCTTTTGAACTGTGGTGTTGGAGAAGACTTTTGAGAGTCCCTTGGAATGCAAGGAGATCCAACCAGTCCATTCTGAAGGAGATCAGCCCTGGGATTTCTTTGGAGGGAATGATGCTAAAGCTGAAACTCCAGTACTTTGGCTACCTTGTGCGAAGACTTGACTCACTGGAAAAGACTCTGATGCTGGGAGGGATTGGGGGCAGAAGGAGAAGGGGACGACTGAGGATGAGATGGCTGGATGGCATCACTGACTCAATGGACGTGAGTCTTGAGTGAACTCCGGGAGTTAGTGATGGACAGGGAGGCCTGGCATACTGCAATTTATGGGGTCGCAAAGAGTCGGACACGACTGAGTGACTGAACTGAACTGAACTGCTAGGCTACCAGTAATACTGAAGAACTTATTTTTGTCCAGTTACAAATTACATGTTACAGGTAATGTATAGAGATATTTTGTGCTCATATAGCAATTTAGAACAAAATATTTCCTATTCCAATTGTGCCTTTGGCGCTCAGCTTTCTTTATAGTCCAACTCTCACATCCATACATAACTATTGGAAAAACCTAGCTTTGACTAAAAGGACCTTTGTTGGCAAAGTAATGTCTCTGCTTTTTAATACGCTGTCTAGGTTGGTCATAACTTTTCTTCCAAGGAGCAAGTGTCTTAATTTCATGGCTGCAGTCACCATCTGCAGTGATTTTGGAGCCTGGAAAAATAAAGTCAGCCACTGTTTCCATTTTTTCCCCATCTATTTGCCTTGAAGTGATGGGATGCCATGATCTTTGTTTTCTGAATGTTGAGTTTTAAGCCAACTTTTCACTTTCCACTTTCACTTTCACCAAGAGGCTCTTTAGTTCTTCTTTGCTTTCTGCCATAAGGGTGGTGTCATCTGCATATCTGAGGTTATTGATATTTCTCCCAGCAATCTTGATTCCAGCTTGTGCTTCATCCAGCCCAGTGTTTCTCATGATGTACTCTGCATAGAAGTTAAATAAGCAGGGTGACAATATACAGCCTTGACGTACTCCTTTTCCTATTTGGAACCAGTCTGTTGTTCTATGTCCAGTTCTATGTCCAGAGCACCGAAGAATTGATGCTTTTGAACTGTGATGTTGGAGAAGACTCTTGAGAGTCCCTTGGACAGCAAGGAAATCCAACCAGTCCATCCTAAAGGAAATCAGTCCTGAATATTCATTGGAAGGATTGATGCTGAAGCTAAAACTCCAATACTTTGGCCACCTGATGTGAAGAACTGGCTCATTTGAAACGATCCTGATGCTGGGAAAGATTGAAGGCGGGAGGAGAAGGGGACGACAGAGGATGAGATGAGAGTTGGTGATGGACAGAGAGGCCTGGCGAGCTGCAGTCCATGGGGTCACAAAGAGTCGGACATGACTGAGAGACTGAACTGAACTGTACAGTGCCTTGGAAAAGTTTTCAAAAATAAGTTTTTAACAAGGATATTTATTTGGAACTGTGGGAAATAAGGTCTTGAGACTTGAAACAATCTACTCTGAACCACAAGAGGTGGAACCCAGAACAAATCCCTAAAACGGCAGTTGCCTCTTTTACTTCTTGGCCCCGTATTAGCCTGCTACTGGCACTAGTTCACAAGCAAAGAACGTCCTAGAAGTCATCTGTTGAATTTTTCTTAAGGCAAGGCTAGTATAATAAGAAAAAGAGAATCTGTCCTACTTTCAAGACCTCCAAAGGACAGCTAAGACTCCTCTCAGTTATGTCCAGCCACCTTCTTTATGATAAGCATTTTTAAAATCCTGGAGCTTGCCTGGCCCTCCAGTGGTTAAGACTCTGTGCTCCCAATGCAGGGGGCATGGGATCCCGCTGAATAAAATAATAATACAATAAAATATATGTATTTTGAAGCATTTTTTTCCCTTCTTCTCTTTACCCCTTGTAAACAGAGAAGAGCAGGACATTATCTTCTAGATAACATGGGAAAAATAATCCTCGGATCCTTTAACTTTCACTTACTGTTCTCTGCAAATATTTTCTTTTGAATTTCTCCTCCCTCATGATGGGAGCAGGGTTTTGGCCTTCTCTTCCATTAGGATTTTATGTGAAATGCAAGCTCCATTCTGTGAGACTACCCCAGAAGACTGGCTTTCATTTCTGAAAGTTCACATTTTATTTCCACTGAGACATCACATGGCTTTTTCGAACCTGCCTTATAATCCCTAAAAGTACTGTATTTGGGGGTTGTTTCCTCACAGTGACCGAATGAAGCAACTTAGTAGGTTGTGTTTCCCCTGTATTCCCACTTTATATCCCAGAGCCAATCCTTCTTAAGCTTTTTCTGATCTTTCCTGTAATTAAAAACCATTTCCATGATTCTCCTCCCCTGTCCCTTCAGGATAGACGGGTAATATACTCTTGAAAATTAAAAAGAACTACTCACATTCTCTAATCATCTACATTATTATTCCAGTAAGTAGGCCATTTCCTGGAGTCTGGAACTCTTTTCTATTTATAGCAATGTTTATTTAATAATTTTATTTACTCATGTACCTAAAAAGCCCCTGGCAGCCCAAAGTGGAAAGGCCCCTGAGAAACTTCTTTCCTTGTGACTGTACCTCCTTGCCAGCAGCTGAGATGGTAGGTGGGTTTACTCAGAGACTGTGAATCTTAGGATAATCTTTCCTCTTTCACTTTCCTGGTATCTTTTTACCTCCTCCTAAGACACAGAGCGGGCCACATTCAAGTACACCAAGTACTTGTTTTTTCCTACCTAATTAGTCCAGTAGTACCTCAATTCGAAGGAGTACTACTACTACTACTACTAAGTTGCTTCAGTCATGTCTGACTCTGTGTGACCCCATAGACGGCAGCCCACCAGGCTCCCCCGTCCCTGGGATTCTCCAGGCAAGAACACTGGAGTGGGTTGCCATTTCCTTCTCCAATACATGAAAGTGAAAAGTGAAAGGGAAGTCGCTCAATCGTGTCCAACTCTTAGTGACCCTGCAGCCTACCAGGCTCCTCTGTCCATGGAATTTTCCAGGCAAGAGTACTGGAGTGGGGTGCCACTGCCTTCTCCGAAGGAGTATCACTGCATAAATTGTACACAGTTGGGAAATTTAGAGGTAAAACAGTCTGGTGTTACTCAGGTGAAAAAGTGAAGTGACAGTGTGAGACCCCATGGACTACAGCACACCAGGCCCCCCTGTCCATGGAATTCTCCAGGTAAGAATATTGGACTGGGTTGTCATTCCTTTCTCCAGGGAAATCTTCCTAACCCAGGGATCAAACCCGGGTCTCCTTCACTGCAGGCAGATTCTTTACTGTGGAGCCAGCAGGGAAGCCCATAATTAGCTTAATTTGGCTGAAAGCATTTGGCCTTTTCCAGTGTCTGTTTCTCCCACTTCAAGTCAGTGGGCTGCTTCCTAATCTGAACCCCATATGATTCTTTTGTAAAACTAATCCTCCTACTCATTGGTGTGTGAGAGAGCCCACTAGAGCCAACAATTTACATTTTTAGAAATTTGGTGAGCCAGTTAGACATCGCATTGGCAGCTTGAAATAAGCAATGATGGATGTATTTACATCGTGGAAATTGGTGAATACTACAAATTAGGCTCTCATCTCCACTCCCAGCTGGTTGTTAAAACATTTTCCATTGCCCCTACTTCCACTCTAGTCCAAATCAGGACATTTCTCTTAGTTCTTTAGAACTCTGATATTTAAAAAAAAAAAAAAAAAAAAGAACTTTTTTTTTTTTGGTCTCAGAGCTTGATTCAGTGCTCTCCTCATAGCCAGCCAAAGCCCAGAAGCCCAGCTTGGCTTCTCCTCCCAATTTCAGCTTTCAGAATTACAAAAGGGTTACCACCTCTTAGCCCCTCCAATCCCAATCAACACCTTCTTTTCTAATGCTTTTATTTCTTCGATTAGAAAGGTCCCCAACTCCTGTTTAGCCACACTCCACCCCAGCATCCCACCTCCAGGACCAGTGTCTCCACTCAGCTTCCACCCTCAGGATGAAGAAAGAGTTCACACACCTTCACTTGTTTACCTGTCACAATAAGTCTATGAGGTTATGAGGTAGAAACTACTGTTACCTCTACTTTACAGAAGAGAAAATTGAGGCTCATGGGTTGAAGTAACTTATCTAAAGGCACATGCCGGCCCATGCTGCCTGCAGTCCAGTCTTCCTCGCTGGGATCCTCAGCCTTTCCTCAGGAGGTTGGTTTTAAGGCTCTCATTTCTTAACCACTGTTCTTCTCTCTAAAAACATCCATATGAAACCACTTTTATATCTACAACTTTAATTACATGTTTATTTCTCCAAAGCATCCAAACCTGTAATGATCCCATTCAGTTTTAAGAACGCAATGAAGGAAAGAGGCTGGTACAGAGTTCTAACAGACATGGGCCGTACTCAGAACTCTATTTTTACAGCACTGTAATATTTTGATCCTCTAGTCTGTGTTCTTTTTTCCTTACCCTCCAGCAATTTTTTGTTGCAATACAGTCAGGATTATAAACCATTTAGAAACCCTGGAAGGTCTTTGCTTGTTTCTGATCGATCTAGAGTTCTTCATTTAAAATTACATACCTCTTTGTTTTGGTAAGCTGTGGTCCCTACTGACCTTGTAAATGGGTTATGTGGAACAGCCTGTAACTACAAAAATCAGCTTGCTTACCCTGTTCCCTCAGCAGCTCCGTTTATTTGTACTGAACCCAAGGGACAGAGCCAGGTTCATACACTGGGAAAAAGAAAAAGAGAAGGAGGAAATGCTTTGTGTTCAAAACAAAGAAACAAATTTTATATTCAGGCTGCTCTTTCCCTTTATTGTGCCTGAAACAACTGATAGTAAACCACAGTTGTTTCAAAGAGGGAAAAAAAATAACCTGGAATGTAGGTCACCTAACAAGCTATGAAACCTGATTCCTTGATGCTGGTTTGCTTAACTGAATTGAGGGGATTCATGGCCTCTGTTCAGGCCCAGGGAGCCTGCAATGGACTGAATGTATTCCGTTCCCTGCCCCTCTCCCCCAACCGACCCCGACCTAATTCATATGTTGAAATCCTGACCTTCACTGTAACGGTATTTGGAAGTGGGGCTAAGGGGGAATAATTAGGTCACGAGGTGGAGCTCTCATAAATGGAATTAGTGCCCTTATAAACAGGACCTAGAGACCTCTCTTGCCATTTGAGAGGATACAAGGATAAAATGGCAGTCTACAACTGGGAAGAGTGTCTGCACTGGAATTTGACCATGCTGGCACCCTGAACTTGGACTTCCAGCCTCCAGAACTGTGAGAAATAAATTTCTGTTGTTAATAAGCCACCCTGTTTATGGGATTTTGTTAGAGCAGACTGAACAAAGCCACAGCCTAGCCCCAAGCACATTGTTGTGTGTGTGCTAAGTCGCTTCAGTCATGTCCAATTCTTTGTACCCAAGGACTGTAGGCCACAGACTCCTCTGTCCATGGGATTCCAGTCAAGAATATTAGAGGGGTTGACCCAGGGATTGAACCCATGTCTCTTCTGCACTGGCAGGAGGGTTCTCTACCACTAGTGCCACCTGGGAAGCCCAAGCTCATTGTTATGGAAGTCAAAGAAGATGAAGTACAAGAAAAAGTTCAGTTCAGCCGCTCAGTCTTGTCCGAATCTTTGCAACCCCATGGACTGCAGCACACCAGGCCTCTCTGTCCATCACCAACTCCCGGAGTTTACTCAAACTCATGTCCATTGAGTCAGTGATGCCATCCAACCATCTCATCCTCTGTCGTCCCCTTCTCCTCCCGCCTTCAATCTTTCCCAGCATCAGGGTCTTTTCAAATGAGTAAGTTCTTCGCATCAGGTGGCCAAAGTATTGGAACTTCAGCTTCAGCATCAGGCCTTCCAGGGAATATTCAGGACTGATTTCCTTTAGGATGGACTGGTTTGATCTCCTTGCAGTCCAAGAGACTCTCAAGAGTCTTCTCCAACACCACAGTTCAAAAGTGTCAATTCTTCGGCGTTCAGCTTTCTTTACAGTCCAACTCTCACATCAATACATGATTACCGGAAAAACCATAGCTTTGACCAGACAGACCTTTGTTGGCAAAGTAATGTCTCTAAAGCTTTCTAATACGCTGTCTAGGTTGAAAGTAGTGATTATTTATTAATGCTTAGATAGCAGCAATAACAGGAAAACAACAGAATGGGAAAGACTAGAGATCTCTCCAAGAAAATTAGAGATACCAAGAGAACATTTCATGCAAAGATGGGCACAATAAAAGGACAGAAATGGTATGGACTTAACAGAAGAGAAGATATTAAGAAGAGGTGGCAAGAATACATAGAAGAACTATACAAAAAAGATCTTCACAACCTGGATAATCACGATGGTGTGATCACTCACCTAGAGCCAGATATCCTGGAATGCAAAGTCAAGTGGGCCTTAGGAAGCATCACTATGAACAAAGCTAGTGCAAGTGATGGAATTCCAGTTGAGCTATTTCAAATCCTAAAAGATGATGCTGTGAAAGTGCTGCCCTCATTATGCCAGCAAATTTGGAAAACTCAGCAGTGGCCACAGGACTGGAAAAGGTCAGTTTTCATTCCAATCCCAAAGAAGGGCAATGCCAAAGAATGTTCAAACTGCCACACAATTGCACTCATCTCACACTCTAACAAAGTAATGCTCAAAATTCTCCAAGCCAGGCTTCAACAGTACGTGAACTGAGAACTTCCAGATGTTCAAGCTGGATTTAGAAAAGGCAGAGGAACAAGAGATCAAATTGCCAACATCCACTGGATCGCTGAAAAAGCGAAACATCTACTTCTGCTTTATTGACTATGCCAAAGCCTTTGACTGTGTGGATCACAATAAACTGTGGAAAATTCTTAAAGAGATAGGAATACCAGACCACCTCACCTGCCTCCTGAGAAATCTGTATGCAGGTCAAAGAAGCAACAGTTAGAACTGGACAAGGAACAACTGACTGGTTCCAAATAGGGAAAGGAGTACATCAAGGCTGCATATTGTCACCCTGCTTATTTAACTTCTATGCAGAGTACATCATGTGAAACACTGAGCTGGATAAAGCACAAGCTGGAATCAAGATTGCTGGGAGAAATATCAATAACCTCAGATATGCAGATAACACCACCCTATGGCAGAAAGCAAAGAAGAACTAAAGAGCCTTTTGATAAAAGTGGAAGAGGAGAGTGAAAAAGCTGACTTAAAACTCAACATTCAGAAAACTAAGATCATAGCATCCAGTCCCATCACTTCATGGCAAATAGATGGGGAAACAATGGAAACAGTGACAGACTTTATTTTCTGTGATAAAATCAGATGCAGAAGGTGACTGCAGTTACGAAATTAAAGACACTTGCTCCTTGGAAGAAAAGCAATGACCAACCTAGACAGAATATTAAAAAGCAGAGACATTACTTTGCCAACAAAGGTCTGTCTAGTCAAAGCTATGGTTTTTCCAGTGGTCATGTATGGATGTGAGAGTTGGACTATAAAGAAAGCTGAGCGCCAAAGAATTGATGCTTTTGAACTGTGGTGATGAAGACTCCTGAGAGTCTGTTGGACTGAAAGGAGATCAAACCAGTCCATCCTAAAGGAGATCAGTCCTGAGTGTTCATTGGAAGGACTGATGCTGAAGCTGAAACACCAATACTCTGGCCACCTGATGTGAATAACTGACTCACCTGAAAAGACCCTGATGCTGGGAAAGATTGAAGGCAGGAGAAGGGGATGATAGAGGATGAGATGGTTGGATGGCATCACTGACTGGATGGACATGAGTTTGAGTAAGCTCTGGGAGTTGCTGATGGACAGGGAAGCCTGGCATGCTACAGTCCATGGGGTCGCAGAGTTGGACGCGACTGAGCGACTGAACTGACTGAGACAGCAACAGAATCATTCTGACCTCTAGAGACAAAGATAGAGTAAAATGCAAAGTGGAAGATGCTGTCAGGTTGGGGAGGCAAAGATGAGAATAACAACCTACTGAAGTAACAATTTTATTGACTCCTCCCTGACAAGAATGTAAACTGTCAAAGGCATTATAACTAGTAGGAACTGGGAATTCTGGTTTCTAGTGTGAATAGATAACATGCCGTTTGGTAAGGGCCCTTCCTGTATTACATCTGAGTTTCCCCATTGGCAGTGTGAGGATAATAACTGATCTAAAACAGATCTCTGAATAAGAAGATCCCTGGATTGAGGGTTGGGAGATCTAGATTCTAGTTCTAGCACAACTTACTGAATGGATCTTAGTTTCATCATTTGTAAAATAAAACATAGCTTCTAAGTTTCCTTATATAATTTAGTTTCTTTACATAGTGCCCTGAAAACATAAAGATTTTCTAGAAATGCAAAATTACATTATTCTTTATTTTACACAACATATATTTATCTGGCCCCTAGCTGTGTACTAAGCACTGTACTAGGAATTAAGGAAAAGACAAAGCCTCTGAGAAGATCATATGCATTTGGGGAAGAGAAGTGACATAGGAAGAAAAATGAAATCTAGGGAGGATGCTAGAGAGTAATGAGTGCTGTTTTAGCTAATGTGGCACAAAGGCCTCTCTGACTTGAAGGAAGAGCTGAGCCATATGACTGTCTGGGGGAAGAACATTCCAGGCAGAGGAAATGGCTAGAAACTGAGAACGAAGGAAAAAGCAGCAGAAAAGGTCAGAGAGAGAGCAGAGTCCAGACTGTGCAGGTCCTTAGAGGCTACCATAAGGAATTTGGCTTTTTCTCTGCATGAGGTTGGAAGTCATTGGCCCGAAGTCATGATAAAATAAGACTTTTGTTTTAACAGGGTCACTCAAGCCCCTATGCTTAGAATAGACTCCAGGGAGGTAAGAATGGAAGCAGGTGACCAATTAAGCGGTTACTGTAGTAATTTGAGCAGGAACCCAGGGCAGCAGCAGAGGAGATGATGAGATGTGGCCCGATTCTGGATAGGAGTTTCTGATGGATTGGATGTGGGTTGTGAGAAAACATTCAAGAATGATCCCCCCTAATCAGGGCTTCCCCGGTGGTCCAACGGTTAAGAATCCACCTTGCAGTGCATGGGACAGGGGTTTGATCCCTGATCTGGGAAGACCCCACATGCCACAGGCAACTAAGTCCATGTGCCACAACTACTGAGCCCATGCTCTACTGCCTCAAACCACAACTGGGGAGCCTACAGGCCCTAGCGCTCATGCTCTGCAACAAGAGAAGCCACCGCAACGAGAAGCCCACTCACTGCAACTAGAGAGGAGCCCCTGCTCGCTGCAGCTAGAGAAAACCCATGCAGCAACAAAGACCCAGTGCAGCCAAAAAAAACATATAAAATAAAACTGTAAAACTGTAAGAGTGACCCCAAGGGTTGGGGTCTGAACAATTGGAAAAGTGGAGCTGATACTAAGATGAGTTTGGAAGGAGCAGGTCTCAGGGTGGTAAGGAACAGGAAGTTCATGATTTGCTTTGAACACAGTGAGGATGAGATGCCAATGACACCAAGTAGAGAACTTAAGGGGGCAATGAAATCAAAATGCATAAGAATCCTACGGTGGAAAGGGACCAGGACTTCCAACACGAATCCTCAAGTTCTTACATTAGGGAATCTAGCCTCAGTAGAACTAGGAGTGCTTGACAATAGCCCAGTGGCAGCCCAGTGGCAGAAAAGGATACTGAGACTCAAAACCGTCTTGAGGAAAGAAGTCTAGACTAGAGATGCACTTTAAGACATTTCAAGTATTAACACATTTCAAGTATTTTTTTTAAGTGTATGTTGCTGTTTCTTTCTTTCTTTAGTATTTATTTTGGCTGCCACTGTCTTAGTGGCAGCAGGCAGGATTTTTAGTTGTGGCACATGGGACCTAGTTCCCTGACCAGGGATCGAACCTGGGCTCCCTGTATTGGGAACTTAGCTGCTAGACCACCAGGGAAGTGCCAAGGCCCCATGTATTGATGTGAGACCACATACTGTGCTCCTGTACAAATTGGAACTGGAGGCTGTAAGCCCATTACAGTTTAGCCATCCAAGGAATTTGATCTGAGCTAGTTTCCTCTATGCCTGAGTTAGAACATAACTAATCTGCCTCATTCCCTTATGTCCCAATTTGGCATATACAAACCTAAGATTCTGGACAGTGTCAATGAAAAATTAATCAATCAATCTAAGAAAGGAATGGAAAATTTTACTTGAGCCAAATTTGAGGACCATAACCCAGAAAGCACAACTTAGAAAGCTCTGAGAACTCTTCTGTCCATTAGAAGTCAATGCACAGTTGTATAAGTTTTTTGAGACAGAGGGCTGTACACTAAATGAAATATTACTGACAGTTTACATGATTTGGATCTAGGTGTCATTGTGGTGGGTCATGTGACCCCTTACAAGCTCAAGAAGGAATGTTATCTTTTAAGGAGTTGTCTTGTTGATGCTAGGAGAAGGTTTCTCTTTATGGTTGAGCAGGTATTGCTGCTGATGGGGGAGGTTTAGTCAGTCATGATGTAGATACAAAATGCACAGTGGGAGGGGAGGACAACAGGCAGAAGGACGTTTTTATGTTCAGATTTTTCTTGTCTTGACATAAAATATGAATGTTATTTCACAACAGTTTATAAGTAATCCCAATAGGAGCATCAAACTTTTAGAGGTGTTTACAATGTAGAATTTGTAGAAATTAGTGTCTAATTGGATTGGAGAGTGAGGGATAGGAAAAGGCTCTGAATTTCCTATCTCTGGAGCCTAGGTTGGCAATTATAATAGGAAATACCAGAGGAGGTGGGGGTCAGGGTTACTTCTGTTTATTTATTTATTTTAAAAAGAGGCTGAAGCTAGATTGCTTTTGGCCTTCCAGTAGAGTGTTTTGGACACCATCAGAACAAACAAGTAGGTTTAGTAAGTAAGGGGGTCTGTATCTGGAGCTCAAGAATGATTTAAAGTACCACTGTTTCTATGTGATCAATTTTGTAACCTGTTACATTATAAAAATCAACCCATAGAAGTAGCTCATTGTGCTTTCCACCTTTACAGAGAGACACAGGAAGTGAAGCTAATCTATCACCTTCTTCAAAGACTGGAACTTCTCTGTCTTCAGCCCTCACTGCTGTATGACTCTTAACCATCTTTTACTCCTTTCCCAAGGAAAGAGGTGCTCCCAATTGCTTCTGCATCCTTCAAGCTCCTAGTCTTCATTTACCTGCTCAGTCCCAGCAGATAACCTAGATTCCTATTGTAGTGATAGGATTAAAGGATTCAATCTGAGCTCCAATAGCTTTCATCTCATCCTCCACAAACTGTTTGTCTTTCTTCTTCCTTATATTATCCTCCTGCTTTTCTCACCAAAGTCCCCTCCAATTTTATTAATACTAATCCCACCCACTTGGGCCCTCGTTTATATTCCTGCTGACAGCCTCTGGGAACTTGCTTTATTAATTAACCTGTTTGCTTGACCCTTAATTCTCTTTGTTTACACAAATCACTCCTAAACCACCAAGTGTCATTTCCTGTTTGAATTACTATCCTATATCTCTTCCCTTTTATTCAAATTTGTGGGTTTTTCCATCCGCCCATTTACTTCTTAGCTTTAATAAGTTATCCCCACCCCACTGACCCCAGTGGGGTCAATTTTTCCATTTTAAGCATCCCACCATCCAGTTACCATCTCCACCTTTCCAGTAAGAGAAAACCAATCCCAACAATCCTTCCCCTTAAGGAGACTGAGACGTCAACCTTGCCACCGTTTCACTGTCCTTTACCCTCTATGTCCTCACACCTCTCCTCGCACAGTCCATCACTATAATCTTACACTCTTGCTTACACCTGCAACTCCCTAGTTCCATTTTTTTTGTCGTGTTCACTTAGCAAAACTTCAAGCCTAATTAAATCTCTACCTACCCCATGCCTACAGGCATGGCTGTGGCAGGCTGACAGATCCACTTAAAATTCATGATCACTAACCTCCAGAGGGCCTTCCATTGCTTAGCAGTAATATTGTATTTCCCTAAGTCCCTTCACTTTCCCATTCTCCTAAACATTTTTTTAAACGTCTTCTTCAGGATCCTCAAACCCTCCAAAGTTCTTCCCATTCTCACTCTCAGTTCATAACTTTGCATCTTTATTCACTGGGAAAATAGAAGCAATCAAAAGAGGCTGTCCACAAGCTCCCAATATTATGCTTTCCTTGCTAAAACATAATTTTCAAAAAGTTAAAATCATGGGACTTCCTAGTAGTCCAGTGGCTAAGACTCCAAGCTATCAGTGCATGCGGCTTGGGTTCAATCCCTGGTTGGGAAACTAGATTCTGCATGCTGCAACTAAGACCTGGCACAGCCAAATAAGTATATTTTAAAAAGTTAAAATCATAACATATATATAGAGAATTAAACATGTGCTCAAGATTTACTGACTAAGGAACCAGTAAAATGATAAAGTTGGGGCAAAGAGCATTTAAGGAACAGGAGTTATATTTCATCAGGAAAGGCACCTTAAAAATATTAGAATAAGACTGCTAGGTAGAAACAAAACTGATAATGCCCTTCAAGAGAAAACAAAAAAATCCTAACCTGTGAGGCTATCTTTTCCATAGGCCAAAAACCATTTGTATTTCTCTCGGATGAACACTGTGTGCATCACTGTAAGTTTTCTATAAGAAACAGGATTGTTAAATATCCTAATCAGGACTTCCCTGGTAGTCCAGTGGACAAGAATCCTCCTGCCAATGCAGGGGACACGAGTTTGATTCCTGATACAGGAAGATCCCACATGCTGCAGGGCAACCAAGCCCATGCGCCACAGCTACTGAAGCCGACCCGCTTAGAGCCTGTGCTCCGAAACAAGTGAAGCCATCCCAATGAGAAGTCTGCACACAGCAAAGAGTAGCCCCCGCTTGCCGCAACTAGAGAAAGCCGGTGCACTGCAACGAAGACCTAGCTCCGCCAAACATAAATAAATATACCTTTTAAAAAATCTAAAAAACAATCCTAATCAGTAAGAAATAGAAAGTCTGGCAAAGGTGGCTACCCTTAGAAAATGAGACAATCCCCAGAGGGCCTGCTGGACAGAGCCCAGCTCTTCACTAAAAAGATGCCCGGCAATCCTGTTAGCACAATTTCAAAATTTGGGATAATTCTTCTTAACCACTTACCTATTTGTGATTGTCCCACGCATTCCTGCCTGTCTTCTAGCTTCTGACAATAGACTGTCTATGCTCTTATTCAAGGTCAATATTTCCACTTGTATATGAAAGGCAAAGATATACCCAACTGAATTCAGAGTTCCAGAGAATAGCGAGGAGAGATAAGAAGGCCTTCTTACCTAAAGAATGAAAAAATGTAGAGGAAAACAATAGAATGGGAAAGACTAGAAATCTCTTCAAGAAAACTGGAGAGATCAAGGGAACATTTCATGCAAGAATGGGCATGGTAAAGGAAGAAATGGTAAAGACCTAAAAGAAGCAGAACAGACTAAGAAGTGGTGGCAAGAATTCACAGAACTAAACAATAAAGGTCTTAATGACCCAAATAACCACGATGGTGTGATGTGGATCTGTGCCTAGACCCAGACATCCTGGAGTGTGAAGCCAAGTAGGCCTTGGGAAGCACTGCTACAAATAAAGCGAGCTATTTCAAATCCTAAAAGATGATGCTGTTCAAGTGCTGCACTCAATATGCCAGCAAATTTGGAAAGCTCAGCAGTGGCCACAGGACCACTGCTGAAAAGGTCAGTTTTCATTCCAATCCCAAAGAAGGGCAATGCCAATGTTCAAACTACACTGCACAGTTGTGCTCATTTCACACGCTAGCAAGGTAATGCTCAAAATTCTTCAAGCTGGACTTCAGCAGGAGGTGAACCAAGAACTTCCAGATGAACAAGCTGGGTTTAGAAAAGGTAGACAAACCAGAGATTAAATTGCCAACATTCGTTGAATCATAGAGAAAGCAAGGGAATTCCAGAAAAACACTTATTTCTGCCTCATTGACTACACTAAAGCTTTTGACTGTGTGGATCACAACTAACTATGGAAAATTCTTAAAGAGATGGGAATAACAGAACACCTTACTTGTCTCCTGAGAAACCTGTATGCAGGTCAAGAAGAAACAGTTAGAACTGAACATGGAACAACTGACTGGTTCCAAATTGGGAAAGGAGTACATCAAGGCTGTATACTGTCACCCTGCTTATTTAACTTATATGCAGAGTACATCGTGTGAAAAGCAGGCTGGATGAACCACAGCTAGAACCAAGATTGCCAGGAGAAATATCAACAACCTCAGATACGCAGATATCACCACTCTGATGGCAGAAAGCAAAGAAAAAGTAAAGAGCCTGTTGATGAAGGTGAAGAGGAGAGTGAAAAAGCTGGCTTGAAACTCAACATTCAAAAAACTAAGATCATGGCATCCAGTCCCATCACTAAATGGCTAACAGATGGGGGAAAAGTGGAAGCAGTGACAGATTTTATTTTCTTGGGCTCCAAAATCACTGCAGATGGTGACTGTAGCCATGAAGTTAAAGATGCTTGCTCCTTGGAAGAAAAGTTATGACCAACCTAGACAGCATATTAAAAAGCAAAGCTATCAATTTGCCGACAAAAGTCCATATCGTCAAAGCTATGGTTTTTCCAGTAGTCATGTATAGATGTGAGAATTGGACAATAGAGAAGGCTGCACACTGAAGAACTGATGCTTTTGAATTATGGTATTGGAGAAGACTCTTGAATCCCTTGGACAGCAAGGAGATCAAGCCAGTCAATCCTAAAGGAAATTAACCCTGAATACTCATTGGAAGGACTGATGCTGAAGCTGAAGCTCCAATACTTTGGCTACCTGATGTGAAGAGCCAACTCAGTGGAAAAGAGCCTGATGCTCGGAAAGATGGAAGGCAAAAGGATAAGAGGGTGGCAGAGATTGAAACGGTTAGATAACATCACCTACTCAATGGATACGAATTTGAGCAAATTCTGGGAGACAGTGAAGGACAGAGGAGCCTGGCGTGCTGCAGTCCACGGGGTCACAAAGAGTCTGACACAACTTAGCAACTGAACAACAACATTATATCCCATCCACTTTTGCCCACTCAAGGATTTTACTCTAGTGATTCTCTTTTCTGCCTTCCGCATCAATTTCCCACCTCTAGTCTGTTTTCTTTTAGCATTAAGATCTGCTCCTCCATCTCCAAAACAACCTCTCTTGATTTCACTTCTGCCTGTGGCTATTATCCCATTTTCTCCTTATCATCATAGCAAAAAATTATGTACCACCAATACCTCCAGTTTCCGCCCCGTATTCCTTGAACCCACTGGAATCAGCCTTTAACCCTCACCACTTCTCCAAAGGTCACCCATGACCCCAAGTTTACCAAATCTAGTGGTCAGTTCCCAGTTATTTTACGTAAAATATCAGCATCATCTGACACTGTGGAACACTTCACTTAACACTTTCTTCATTAGGTTTTTTTTCTGGTTTTCTTCCTGGTTGTGATTTCTCAGTCACTATTGTTGTTTCCTTCTTGGTCTCCTAAACTCTTCCAACAATTTATTATTATTATTATTATTATTATTATTATTAGCTGCACCACATGGCATGTGGAGCCTTAGTACTCTGACAAGGCAGCAAACCTGTGGCCCCTGCAAAGGAAGTGTGGAGTCTTAACCACTGGATCATCAAGAAAGTCCCTCCTAAACTCCTAATGTCAAGGGTTCAAGGTCTCCTTTCATTTCTATGTACAGTGACTCCAGTCTCCTGCTTTGAGGGAGGTTTGTGACATTGTACAGGAGGCAGTGATCAAGACCATCCCCAAGAAAAGGAAATGCAAAACAGCAAAATGGCTGTCTGAGGAGGCCTTACAAAGAGCTAAAAAAAGAAGAGAAGTGAAAGGCAAAGGAGAAAAGGAAAGATATACCCATCTGAATGCAGAGTTCCAAAGAATAGCAAGGAGAGATAAGAAAGCCTTCCTCAGTGATCAGTGCAAAGAAATAGAGGAAAACAACAGAATGGGAAAGACTAGAGATCTCTTCAAGAAAATTAGAGATACCAAGGGAACATTTCATGCAAAGATGGGCTCGATAAAGGAAAGAAATGGTATGGACCTAACAGAAGAGAAGATATTAAGAGGTGGCAAGAATATACAGAAGAACTATACAAAAAAAGGTCTTCATGACCCAGATAACCACGATGGGGTGATCACTCACCTAGAGCCAGACATCCTGGAATGCAAAGTCAAGTGGCCCTTAGGAAGCATCACTACAAACAAAGCTAGTGCAGGTGATGGAATTCCAGTTGAGCTATTTCAAATCTTAATAAGATGATGCTGTGAAAGTGCTGCACTCAATATGCCAGCAAATTTGGAAAACTCAGCAGTGGCCACAGGACAGGAAAAGGTCAGTTTTCATTCCAATCCCAAAGAAGGGCAATGCCAAAGAATGTTCAAACTACTGCACAATTGCACTAATCTCACACACTAACAAAGTAATGCTCAAAATTCTCCAGGCCAGGCTTCAACAGTATGTGAACTGAGAAATTCCAGATGTTCAAGCTGGATTTAGAAAAGGTAGAGAAACCAGAGATCAAATTGCCAACATCTGCTGGATCATCAAGAAAGCAAGAGTTCCAGAAAAACATCTACTTCTGCTTTATTGACTATGCCAAAGCCTTTGACTGTGTGGATCAACAAACTGTGGAAGATTCTTCAAGAGACTGGAATACCAGACCATCTGACCTGCCTCTTGAGAAATCTGTATGCAGGTCAAGAAGCAATAGTTATAACTGGACAAGGAAAAACAGACTGGCTCCAAATTGGGAAAGGAGTACGCCAGGGCTGAATATTGTTACCCTGTTTATTTAACTTATATGCAGAGTACATCATGTGAAATTCCAGGCTGGATGAAGCACAAGCTGGAATCAAGATTGCTAAGAGAAATATCAATAACCTCAGATACACAGATGACACTACCCTTATGACAGAAAGTGTAGAGGAACTGAAGAGTTCTTGATGAAAGTGAAAGAGGAGAATGAAAAGGCTGACTTAAAACTCAACATTCAAAAAACTAAGCTCATAGCATCTGGTCCCATTGTTTCATGGCAAATAGATGGGGAAACAATGGAAATAGTGACAAACTTTATTTTCTGTCTGTGATAAGATCACTACAGATGGTGATTGCAGCCATGAAATTAAAGAAGCTTGCTCCTTGGAAGAAAAGCTATGACCAACCTAGACAGCATATTAAAAAGCAGAGACATTATTTTGCCAACAAAGGCCCATCTAGTCAAAGCTATGGTTTTTCCAGTAGTCATTTATGGATGTGATAGTTGGACTATAAAGAAAGCTGAGTGCTGAAGAATTGATGCTTTTGAAGTGTGCTGTTGGAGAAGACTCTTGAGAGTCACTGGACTGCAAGGAGATCAAGCCAGTCAATCCTGAAGGAAATCAGTCCTGAATATTCACTGGAAAGACTGATGCTGAAACTGAAACTCCAATACTTTTGCCACCTGATGTGAAGATCTGATTCATTGGAAAAGACCCTGATGCTGGGAAAGATTGAAGGCAGGAGGAGAAGGGGACAACAGAGGCTGAGATGGTTGGACGGCATCACCGACTTAATGGATATGAGTTTGAGCAAGCTCTGGGAGTTGGTGATGGACAGAGAAGCCTGGCGTGCTGCAGCCTATGGGGTTGCAAAGAGTTGGACATGACTGAGTGACTGAACTGAACACCGATAGATATGTAAGTCACCAACTTAGAATGCTTTTCAGAATTGCAGACCCATATATCCAACTGCCTGTTGGAATTCTCTGCTTAGATTCTTAAACCTAAATTCTTAATCTTCTGCCTAAACATGCTCCTCCTTTTCCCATCTCAATTAATTGCAATGTCATTTTTCCTGTCACCTGGGCCCAAAACTTTGGAGTCATTACTGACTCGTCTTTTACTATCACTCCCATCAGTATGTCAGCAAATCCCATTAGCTGGACCTTGAAATACATCTACTGTATTTCTACTTTTCATTATCTCCACTATAGCCACTCTGAATCAGTGCCACTTTTGTGTTAAACATTTTTAGTGTGCCATTTAAGTCTTATGTAGGTTTACCATATATCTTAAAATTATTTTCTTAATGGTTACTAAACAGATTATAAAATACATCTTAACTCACTACTATCTATTGCAGATTAATCCTAACTTAATTTCAGGAAAATATAGAAACTTTGGTCCAATATAACTCTACCCACACTTTCCTTTGTGCTATAATATATATTAATATTTCAAATATATCTTCATATTAACACTTAATATTATTTATCATATAGTTATATCTATACTACCCAATATATTATTAGGTATTATATTATTTCACATTATGACTCATATAGTGTTATAATTATTGCTTCATACAATTTCATATTTTTAAAAGATGTTTTGTGAAGAAACAAGAAATATATATTTATAATCTTTTTTTCATTCAAGTATAATTGATTTACAATGTTGAGTTAATGTCAGGTGGACAGCAAACTGATTCAGAAATATACATATATATTCCTTTTCAGATTCCTTTCCCTTAAAGGATATTATAAAATATTGAGTACAGAGCTATAGCACTATATAATCCTTTATATTAACCCATTTCCAGTGCTCTTCATTTCTTCTTTTTAAAAATTTTTATTTATTCATTTCTTCCTTTGGATTTGAGTTATTAATACCATCTGCTATTATTTCCCGTCAGCCTGAAGAACTCCTTTTAGCATTTCTTGAGGGCAGTTTCCTCAAAATTGTTTATCTGGGTATGTCTTAATTTCTCTTTCATTTTTGAAGGAAGCTTTGTGGAATATAAAATTCTTGGTTGAAAAAGAATTCTTGGTAGACAGTTTTGTCTTTCACACTTTGAAAATTCCATTCTACTGCCTTCCAGCCTTCACTGTTTCAGATGAGAAATTAGTAATTACACTGATGTTCCATTGTACACGATGGTGGTTTTCTTTTGATGCCTTAAAGATTTTTTGTTGTTTAACAGTTTGCATGCTGTGTTTAGGTTTGGATCTCTGTAGTTATCCTAGTTGGGTTTGTTGAGCTACATGCATGTGTAGATTAATGTTTTCAATCAAATTTGCCGAGTTTTCAGACATTATTTTTTCAAATATTTTTTTCTAACCTTTCCTTTCCTCTTCCATTACATGTATGTTGAGGCTCCGTTCACTTTTGTTCCATTCTCATTCTTCCTGTTCTTCAGTAGATAATTTCTGTTGCTCTCTCTTCAAATTCATTGCTTCTTTTTCTCTGCTATCTTGAATCTGCTTTTCAGCTCTTCTAGTGAATTTTTCAAGTATCACTTATTTCTACATTCTTAATCATTTTTAAATTTTAAAATAATGTATTTTCTTATTGAGTATCTTAATTTATTAATATTACTGTCCTACTTTCTTTTGATTCTTTAAACACAATTTCTTTTAGTTCTTTGAACATAACTGCTTTGATATCTTTGCCTGCTAAATCCAACTTCTGGGGACATTCAGAGTTTTTTGCTTTTCCTCAGAACGGGTCATACTTTCCTATCTCTGCATATTTTATTTGAAAGCTAAATTTTTAAATAC
This sequence comes from Oryx dammah, assembly GCF_014754425.2. Taxonomy (NCBI): domain Eukaryota; kingdom Metazoa; phylum Chordata; class Mammalia; order Artiodactyla; family Bovidae; genus Oryx; species Oryx dammah. The sequence continues at coordinate 339,591 of NW_024080625.1, forward strand.
TGTATTGTAAAATAAATAAATAAATAAATACTGTATTGTAGCAACTCTGGATTCCAATTTTTCTCCCTCCAGGCTATCTTCTGTGTTTTTGTGTTAACTAAGTTGCTTTAGTTAAAATCAATTAAATCTGTCCCCTTTGGAGGGTATGGCTATTGATATCTCTGCTCAGTTTATTTTCTCGTTTTTACTTTTTAAGTCTGGCTTCCTAGGGGTCATCCCTGTGTCTAAGTAGCCTAATGGTTAGCTAGTGTTCAAACAGAAATTGGCTTCTGTCCTCTGGTAATGGGTGTGTGGGCAGGGGAGCACATTTAAAGTTCAGGCTGTTTTCAATCCTATTTGAGTTTTTACTTTTACTTTCCATTGGGCCCTTTCATAGCTCCTCCATGTACAAATCCTGAGGTCAGCCAGGAGTATGTGGCTATCTTAGGCCCCGTTCTCAGCTGCAAATGTACACACCTCAGCCAGGAATACTCTTCTCCTAACCACAATTACAACCTTGGGTTAGTAAAACCATTGGTCCTCTCCTGCTCCCTATTAAGTGAGCCCTCTGACTCTGGCAGCAAAGCTGCCAGTCCTCACAGTATCCCCACCTTGGGCAAAATCTCCATGGTGACAAGGCTGGCGGCAGGGCTGGAAAATGGGAGCATCCTCAAGCAAGCATGTCACAGATTACCACTGTTATTACTACATTTCAGCAATTGTTCAAACACAAACACTTCTCAGATTATTCTATACCTTTGGTCGATTGTCAGGGAGCTAAAATGGTTGTCCTCATCAATTTTTTCCAGCTTTCTGGTTGCTTTTTGGGAGAGTTGATTTGCCCACCTCCTCACTCTACCACACCTAGAAGTCCCACCCTTCTCAATAAATATTTGAATAATGAGTGACTAAACCCTGTATTGGAGAAGGAAATGGCAACCCGCTCCAGTGTTCTTGCCTGGAGAATCCCAGGGATGGGGGAGCCTGGTGGGCTGCCGTCCATGGGGTCGCACAGAGTTGGACACGACTGAAGTGACTTAGCAGCAGCAGCAGCAGCAAGCCCTGTGTTATCTGTCTTCTACTCTGCCACACTACTGAGACTCTCCCATCAAAAATTATCAGTTGCCTCCCAGGCAGTCAAAAGGCTTTGAGTAAAACAGACATCAGCTGAATTCTAAGTCTGCCACTTAGCAACTGTGTACTCGGGAAGTATATTTATCTTGCCCAAGTCTTGTTTTTTCTTCTGTTAAATGGCTAAAACAACGCCTATGGATACATAATAAGGCACTTCAGGTATAGAGTTCTCCGGTAGGAAGGATAGGACTAGACAGGGATGGGATGGAATGAATCTACCTGGGAAATTTCCATATTATTATTTTGCCTGTTTCTTAAAAGATCTCTCATCAGGGGTCGCTGTAAGTTTTGCGAATGTTTCTGTTGCTGGATTTACGGTTAAATGAAGCACATAGCTGAGGGATGAACTTTCTGAGTTTTCACACTGTCCCAGATTTCTCTTTGCAGAACTTTAAACCTTAGGCCCTGGTTGGTTCATTGTGTTAAATCCATTATGAAAATGTTATTTAAAGCTGTACTATAATTGCAACCTCCACTAATTATTCAATACTGTAGCAGCAAAGTATTATTTGTAAGAATTTGATTCTTTTCATATTTATATCCACTATATCTGGCATTCTAATCAGTAAAATGATGCAATAAAATCAATATCATTAAAAAAATAATACCTATGGTGTTACTGTGAGTAGGGAGGGGTAGGAGTAAGCATCTAGACGAACGTTTCAGGGTTCTTTTCCAACAGTGTTTTTGTTTTTCAGGAAGTCTAAGCTTCCATTCAGATGGAGCCTGGGACTCTTTTGGACCTCTTTTATCATCCTCACACTCAACAGAGACATAACTGGTGAGAATGCAAGGATAATACCATGAAAATCCTTTGAGAGTGCATCTATTATACACAACTGTTAGGGTATCATTATGCCTTATTTATGATGTTCTTTGGGAACTTTTAAAAATGTCTCTCTCTCTGGGAACTTCTGATCACAGTAGAATCTCTAAATATGGAGAGGCTACTGAAATTATTCTCCTAACTTCCTTTTTCCCTGGACGTTTTAACCATTATGTTGATATCTTCTGAAAGACCAACACAATAGATAAACCTGTCTTAATCACAAACTCTCAGCTTTTAGGTATTTCTTCTAAGAACGGAAGAGCACCATCCCCAACCCAATCAGAAATGAAACATAAATTTGGTGGTTCAAGACGGAGAAAAAGGAAAGACTAAATAGAATGCTTGGAATTTGAAATGAAAATAGCATGGCAAGGCTTCCCTAGTGCCTCAGTTGGCAAAGAATCTGCCTGCAATGCAGGAGACCCGGGTTCTATCCCTGGGTCGGGAAGATCCCCTGGAGAAGGAAATGGCAACCCACTCCAGTATTACTGCCTGGAGAATTCCATGAACAGAGGAGCGTGGCAGGTTAAGAGTCGGACATGACTGTGCAACTAACTGTCACTTTTTTTCACTTTCTAAGAACAGAAGAGCATGGTCCCCCCAATCAGAAATAAAACATCAATTTGGTGGTTAAAGACAGAGAAAAAGGAACGACTAAACAGAATGCTTGGAATTTGAAATGAAAATAGCAAGGCAAGACTATCACCATCTTAGGGCTTTACTGAAAATTCAGCTCTTTCTGTAGGAAATACATGTTTAAAAACAATAAAAAACAATTGCTCTTTCCACATGCTTTTATTTTTAAAAACTTATGTATTTATTATTTCTGGCCGAGTTGCGTCTTTGCTGCTGTGAGGGCTTTCTCTAGCTGGGGAGAGCAGGGGCTACTCCAGCTGCGGTGCTCAGGTCTCCTGCTCTGGTGGCCTCCCTAGCTGCAGAGCGTGGGCTCTGAGTGAGTGGGCTCAGCAGCTGCGACACACAGGCTTAGCTGCTCCGAGGCATGTGGAATCTTCCCAAGTCAGGGATCAAATCCGTGTCTCCCGCATTAGCAGACGGACTCTTTACCACTGAGCCACCAGAGAAGCCCCTCCACATTCTTGTAAGGTGATGCCTTTTGGTCCTCCCTTTGCTTAGCCAAGCACTCACTATCGTTACTTGCTTTTGCACCTGTCAGCCCGACTGCCAGCTCTGAAGGAGGGAGTACCTCCACGTTTCCCTGGATGCCAGACACTGCTCCTCGTTCTCAGATGTAGGCAACGACAGTGCTCATTTTCACTACCTCACTTGGAAACCTTCAGGGACTCTTCACTGTCCCTAAAAGTAGTCCACAGGCTTTTTTAAATTGCATGTGCCTATCAGTGGACTAATGTTTGCACATCCTCTGATACACACACACACGTTATTTTTTAATTATTTATACACTATTATACTTCTCGGAGAAGGCAATGGCACCCCACTCCAGTACTCTTGCCTAGAAAATCCCATGGACGGAGGAGCCTGGTAGGCTGCAGTCCATGGGGTGGCTAAGAGTCGGACACGACTGAGCGACTTCACTTTCACTTTTCACTTTCATGCATTGGAGAAGGAAATGGCAACCCACTCCAGTATTCTTGCCTGGAGAATCCCAGGGACAGGGGAGCCTGGTGGGCTGCCGTCTCTGGGGTCGCACAGAGTCGGACACGACTGAAGTGACTTAGCACTAGCATTATACTTCTATTTTCTATAAATCATAACATCTACCAATATAGAGTTTAAGAGGATGACATTTAACAAGTAGAATTTGTAATACTTTTTTTCTGTACCTTTTATATACTCCACTCTGGAGACCACTTTTCTGTAGAATAAAATCCAGGTCTTTTAAAAAACCATAGTCTTCAGGGACTTCCCTGGTCGTCCAGTGGTTAACAGCCTACACTTTCAATGCAGGGGGCCCAACTTCCATCTGCTCCTGGTAAGAGAATTAAGAGCCCACCCACATGCTGCAATTAAAGATCGGGCATGCTTCAAGGAAGATCCCTCATGCTGCAACTAAGACCTAGCACCCAGCATAGCCAAATAAATAACTAAAATAACAATGAAAACAGAAACACAGCCTTCAAGCTGGGATCTAGGTACCCTTAGGGTACACAGCATAGATGGTGTAAGAGGCTCCATTTCCAGATTCTGAGCTACCAAATGTGTCCTCTCCTGGAAGTGATCTGTCGGGGCATGGCTGATATGGAGCTGACTTCTCTTTTCCAGCCTCCTCTTTCCAACTGTTCTGACCCTTCACAAGAGAAAGGCACTCCTCAGCTACCCTGAACTCTGATTTGTTACCAAAGGAAGGGATGATTTGAGAATGTACTATGCCCGAGGCAGAGTCTCTTGAGATCCTGGTAAGAAATGCCAAAAAGGGCAGCGCCTTATTTCATCCCCTGAACAGATTCCCAGCAACCCTCTGTGCCCTGGACAGTGACTGTCTTAGAATTCGAAGTCACAAGTGAGGTGCTGGAAGACTTTAAAGTAATATAGTGTTCTTAATTTAAAAACAGAGCTAGGGGCTTCCCAGGTGGCTCAGTGGTAAAGAATCTATTCGCCAATGCAGGAGACACTGGTTTGATCCCTGATCCGGGCAGATCCCATATGCCAAAGAGCAACTAAGCCTGTGACCACAACTCCTGAGCCTGTGCTCCAGAGCCCAGGAGCCCAACTACTGAGCCCACGTGCTGCAAATACTGAAGCCCACACACTCTAGAGGCTGTGCTCAGCAACAAGAGAAGCCACCGCAATGAGAAGCCAGCGCTCTGCAACTAGAGAGTAGCCCCTGCTCGCCACAACTAGAGAAAGCCCTCACAGCAGCAAAGACCCAGCACTGCCAAAAATAAACAATTACCAAAAATTTTTTTAAATGGAGGCTAACTTTTCCTAATAGAAAATAAGCCTGCTTAACTGCCTAGTTTGATCATGTAGACCAGTTTTGCCAACGTAGTGGTATTTTTCATAAGGGAAATGGGCTAGCTCTGTGACTCCTCCTTGCTGATGAAAATACATGTACAGTACTTATCTGATAGAGAATACATCAGAAACGTCATCATTAGCAACTATTTCAACTTCTGATAACCACTGCCTTAAACAAACATTCACAATATTCGTAACCACCTCAGACTCTTTCCCACCTAATCTCCTCTTAGCCTTTGCCTTTAATTTAAAAATGGAGCTAGGGGCTTCAGGCTTTGGCCAAACCACACTCAGGCTGCTGGCCATTCTTCCAAGTCTATACCTGTGTGTGTCCACGTTAGTCCCTCCATCAGAAATACCCTTCCTTGTCATCTCTTTATGCTGAATTCCTATCTAATTATCTGCTTGATCTGAAGCACTAATTAGGTATTGAGGATGCAAAATAAACATAATAATAGCCTTAACCCTGTCTTCACAGGATGTAAGAGTCTGTAATGGGAGACAGATAAGCAATGACAATATGCCACGACAGAGCTATGATGGGGAACCACAGGGTGAAGGGAGCTCAGCAGGGGCACCCTCCCTTCACCTGGGAAGTCAAGGAAATCCTGGAGGAAGTAGCCAGAAGGACAAGACCCACTGATGAGCAGGAGTTAGCCTGACATTTTGCAGGGAGGGAGGAGAAGAAGAGTGACTGGTGCTGAGAGAACAACCGTGAGTTGAACTGACGTTGTTAAGGCAAGTCCTCTGTGAAGTCAGGATTTTCATCACAAGAGACACACTTACCCAGCTCTAAGGTCCAGATAGACAGTTCTACTAAGCTCAATCTGTTTCATGTCTTTGAACGAAGGATCACATTTCTCTCAAAAACCCAATTTAGAACAGGCTGAAAGTCAAGGGAGAGGTCATCTCTAGAAAAAATTTCCCTTGTGTGTTTTTTTTTTTGCCAAACAAAATATTTGAATCCCAAGCTCAACTGCTGGGGGAATGGGTAGACTTTTTATATTGGGTTCACCAGAAATAGTGCCCAATGAATACTCTTGAGACATCTGTGAGGAAGGCCAGGGCAGGTTGTACATGTGGCTCTGTTCTGAGGATGCAGGCACCCTCTAAACAAACAAGTTAATGAAAGAAGAAACACCATAGAAGAGAGAAATTCAGTTTCTAGGGACTGCTTTGTGCCATGCACAAGGAAGGGACCATGAGGGCTTAAAGTGCCGGGGCCTCAGGGCTCTACCTCCGCTGCCCTCCTGCACTGTTCCAACCCAGAGACCATGAAAGCACCTTCACCAAGAGACGCTAAGTTCCACGGCATGTCACCACTCACTCTACTGATTTGTTATAAGTTGTTTATTTCTATTAAAGACTCTCCTCAACAAATGCCATAGTAGAAGCAAGGTCTAACATGCGGCATCAGCCATTAAATAATTCCTCTACTGGTGACAATCTGACACCCAATAACTCTTTGTTAATTCAAAATAGAAAATATACTGAATCTTCTCTGATACAGTCCTTTCTTACAGCATCACAGTGGAGTATCATTTTATTTCTCATCCTGATTTCCTAGTTTATTTTCTTCCAGCATCCGGTTGGAGGGTTAACATTTTCTCTGTGACACTATTCGCTATGGCAGTAGAATCAGGTAGGTCTCATACATGAGGGCTTAGATATACAAGCACCAAAGGATGTCTCTATAAAACACTGACTGCATACAAAAATGACATGACATGGACCCCAAGAACTACATCACCAGTTAGGTTCCAACAGGTTTATATTGTTGGTAAAGCTACTTCATCTTTTTCAGGAAACCCATTATGAGCTCATCCCAGAAAACAAAAACTCACTTTTGTTAGAATGTTATTATCAAGCTCTGGAGGGTGAGGACTATGATAACACTTTCCTATTACAAATGTTTCCTATCAGTGACACCATATTTTTCCAGATGGGTGGGCCAACTGTATTTCTGCTCTAAATCCTGCTTTCTTCCAGTTCCCCAGGAGTTTTTTGATTGTGGCCTTTAACAAAGTTCCCAGCAATGGTAAATTGAGGTTTGTTTTGGAGTATGTATATAAATGTGTTTGCAAATAGGTTTAGATCCTGGTGTGGAAAAAGCCTGCAGTCTCCTAAATAGAAAAATCATCAAGTAAATCAGAACTGACTTAAGAGTTTGGAAAATAGTAGTGCGCCTTAGTGACCTTGTATCAAACCATGGCCAAGGCCACATTCCAAAACATCCCCACTCCCACATTAATTTAATTTCTGTCACCCTCTTCATCTTTTAAAATTCCTTCCATTCAGCAAAATCAGTTCCATTCAACAAATACATTGTGACTTGTGCACCTTATACCTCCTCATGTGCACTGATGGAAAATACGGTTTTAGTTTTCAGCGTTGCACCTGAGAACATGGCAGGCTGGGGGCTGGGTAATGAAATGAATTAAGCCTCCTCTTCTCGGGAAGCCCCAGGTTTTCCTAACACCCATATACCATATGCCAGTTCATTTAGGCCGGAGGACTCCTCAAAACTGAGGCCATTTGCTTGCAGGGTCAATTTGGTCTCTTTTTAGACAAGCGGACTGCATTTGACTGTTACCTTGGTGTCAGAGCTTTCTCTGGGCAAAAGGCCGGACGTTCACCTGCAACCCGTCTCCTCCTTCCCCGGCAAGCTCCTTGCAGCGTCGCGGCGCTTCCAGCAGATGGCGCCGCAGCTGAATTTTCGCGACCCGCTCTCTAAACCAGAAGCGTCTGGAATAAACAGGAAGGGGAATTTGTTTTTTAAAGCATTCTGTCTCAACATATATTGCCTTCTTTGTTGAGTCAGAAGCTTTTTTTATTTGACTTATATTGAAGTGCATTTGAGATGTTTAAAAAAAAAATCAGCGATGACGCAATACCAAACACGGGGTTGGTCCGGGGTGGGGGTTGTAAGAATTTCCACTCTCACAAATGATTCAGGAAGGAAGTTCTCAAGTAGCATAAACTGTCACAAGAGCACAGTGGTTCAGAAACGCTAGCAAGGTGTGCTAGGTGAAGAAAGGCAGCCTCAAAAAGACCAACAAGGAGGGGCAGGGGAGAGGCTCGCTGGGCCGCAGCGGAAGTGACCTTAGAGGCGGGCGGGGCGGTGGCCGTGGAAAACAGCGCCGCCTGCTGGTCGAAAGAGAAAAAGCTCGGATCTTGCCAGAGGCTGCGGCATGGCTCCCTGGACCCTTACTCCCCACAGACATTTACAGTCAAGATGCTGCACGTTATGCCCCTTCCCCAACAAAACTGAAAGTAATGGGCACAACCAGATAAGTCTTTCTGTAGAGAAGAGAAATCTTAGAGGCCCGTTGTGGTTTGGGAATACAGGGTTTCAAAGACCTTCACTGTTTTTAACACTTCCTAAAGCCAAAAATGGTGGATTATTATGGTATAATTGTTAAAGCAATTCATAAAGGAGAGTGAAAAATAGAACCCTATAGGTGCTCTCTTTCATTTATCCCACCCTGCTTTATTTACAAAATAATAAAAGAGGTGATCAGAAGCAAATTGGAAAAAAACAAGCAGAAGGTTGAATTTCAAGGTGATTGTGCTTATCATTTCTCATTATGGCCCCTCATTTTTATTCCAGGGTTGTTGCAGTTTCATTTCTAGAGTCCCTCCTCCTCTCGCCACTTCCTTTTTCTCTTCACTCATTTGACAGGAGCCTCCGCAGTCATCGGCCTAGAATACGTCATCGTCATCCACTGGGAGAAAAGTGTGGTACCACCTTTCTCCCCCTATGGCTGAAGCCCATGGATGGAAAATGACGGTTGCGTTTCTGCTCCTGACCCAGCGCGATTGTTGAGAACTGTTAACCTGCAAGATGATGCCAAAGCGCAGCCTCCCTCCTTTTATGCTGTATAGAATTTTAGGTTGCCCTTCATTAAGCTGATGCTTTCCCCTACAGAGCCCTGCCCTTCACTTTGTCCAAATGGTGTGCTAATAACCTTCTCCTCCCTTCTACTTGCAGAGATTCAGTGCATTAAGCCTAAGAGTTGTACATCTCCCTTTGTCTTCTTTTAAGGGAGTGAAGACCCATAGGTGGACAATTTTATTTAGATTAGTCATGCTGTTTATCAGGTCGATGTTCTCTTGACATGAAAATTTCCATCTCCCATCAAGGCATAGCTGCAGGCATTTATTATAGGCTCTGGTTCAAAGCAGGCCCTCTCTTTTGAGCATTAGCACCAGAAATTAGGAACCTGACTGAAGGAGAACCTGACTGAAGGTCCAGAAAGAAGGAAAGCTGGACTCCCAAGTCCTGTTTATGACTACTGTAGCCTTCACAATCTGGATCCAACCAAAGGAACACTGAGAGCACAGTGTCTGGAGTACAAAGAAGAGTAATGGATATACAGTAACTTGACTGAGTCAGGGACAGGATCCAAGACATGCCTGACATTTGTTTATCTGCAGAGAAACAGGAGTAAAGGAGGAGCTGTCTCCCTCGGTGTTACAAAAGTGTCCTTGGGGAGAGGACGCAGGAACAGGGCAGCTGATAACATTAACACTGTGTGGGCACACACCTCCCCATCCCCAGGACTGCTGAACCATGCGTTAGTAAAACAATCGGCAGGGACACAGCTCTGAGCCTCTCCTGTCACAGTCCTCAGAGGCAGTCGGCTCCGACAAGGCAAAGTGGCTTTTCCGAGGGGGAGGGGTGCCTGCTTTCTCTTTGTTCTTCCTTGGAAAATAGGCTCTCTCTTAACTCTCATAACCAGCTGCTTTCATCTCTCAGAGGAAGGCAAAAAAAAGTTAATTCCCAATAAAAATTTGGACAGCATATTTTTCAGAGCCCTGAACTCTGACTGTGAAATGCAGGGGCAAACTCACTACAATTCTAACACGCTGTAAGTTTTATTCTGGGTTTCTAGGCAAAAATTTCAAAAAGGTGCCCCTCCTTATCAAATAAAAATATAATAAAAAGGTCATCTTCAGAAAGGGGTAATAGAGACAGTGCTTTGAATCCTTCTTAACCTAATAATAGATGTCATGCACTCTATTCTTAAGAATCTCTTCCTCACAGGTATGATTTAATGAGCATATTCCTTTGTCTGCTAAGAAATAAGGGCTCTCTGAGAAGTCACACTTTTTTATACTACAAGTGATATTTTTTTCTCATAAGAATGATTTAATATAGCTCCTTTAAAGATAAAGACATTCAGTATTGTCTGTCCCTGACTTACGTGTGGAATTAAGAGAAAGGATGTTTGTTCTTGTATCAGGAATAGGCCTGCCACACCCCAGGCACTCAGAGCATCTGCTCCCTGGACTGACTCTTAAACCAAAGCTACACATGGCTTCCGTGCTTGACAGCTGAGGTGGCCTTTTATATCCAGTTGGAATTTCTGTTTGGGCCTGCTTGAATGGGTTTGCCCACACAACAGAAAATGGGCTGTTGGTCAGAGGAAGCTTAATGGGCTGAGGACTAGGCTAGTATTTTAGAAATGCTGTAGATTCATTTCCTCCCAAAATAAAGTACCTTCGGTCCCTTCAAGTGGCATCCTCAGGCTCTTTAAGACAATTCCAACTTTGGGGGATTTTATGTGCTCACTAAATATCAGGTATTTTGTCCAGAGTAACAGAATATTTGCACATTTGTATTCAATCCTTGGGCCCTGTGGAGAGCAGCTACCAGCTCTTGGGGAACCTCGTTCTTTCCAGCAGGTTAAAGAGGAAGTGAGAACAATTTCCAGTCAGGGAAGCAGCCCAGTGTAAGTATGTGATCTGATGGCGAAAGTTCTACAGGTAAGCTTCTAAAATGATTCTGAAGCTAGACAAGAAACGAATGAGCAGGTGTTAAAGGATTATATATACTTTTGTAATTAACAGAAAAATTGGATAAAATAGCACTGGGCATGTATAGCCATAACACTACCCTGTGTTTAGGTTATTACCTGTTACCCAGAGAGTATATTACAGAATGCCTTTCATCTGACCGGTTCAAAGGTCTTTCCAGTGTTAAGCTCATACATTAAGGCATTTCAATTTAACAACTAATAAGCACTTTTGGGGCAAGAACCATGTCTTGCTTGCACTTCCTTTATGTTTTGCACAGTGTGGCCAGCAGGTATTAGATAGTAGGTGCTCAGGGAATTCTATCTTAAAAAAAAAAATTTATATATATATATAGGCTGTGCTTTAATCCTGAGATTAGGCCTGCCTTTTTTGTCACATCTGAAGAAAATGACTAGTGGTACTTTGTGGACAGAAAATGCAAGTGGGGATGTTGCAGCTTCTCTGATAATGACCATAGCAGCTAGACCAGAAACTGTGTAAATACGTCACACAAATCATCTCATTTAAACCTCACCGCAGCCCAACAGGCTTGGTTGTTTATTATTACTGTCGTTCTTTTACATATGACAAGATATTATTCAAGCCACACAACTAATAGAGAGTCACATCAGGGACTTGAATCTAGAGAGAGATCCAGCTCCAAGGTGCGTGCTCTGAAGTACATTCCTGCTCCAGAGCATCTAATAACGACACTTCTAGTTCCATTTGCTACCTTCTTTGAGGGGCTGCCTCACAGCATACTCTCTGGAGTGGGAGGGAGAGAGGGAGGAAAGCAAGCAAACACAGCTCGGAACGTACACATTCAGTGCGCGTGGCTTTGATGTCCTCTCCTATATGTCACCTCATTTAACCCCCGTAGCACTGTCAGGTACGTGGCTACTGTCTCTTAAATGTAAGGAATATATCGCTGGAGAACAGGCCGATGTTTTAAAAAGTAAATGCTAAACTTCTTAGCTGAGAGGCAACAAATCTGATAACACTGTCCTTGCCCTAAGCATCTCACCTCCGCTGAGAGTGTTGGTATGAGTTCTTCTTATGTTTCTTTCCTCTTTTACTAACACTCCAGTGAGCCGTAAAGCTTAGGCTTGTCTCTACTTGTCCCATAAATGCAGATACAATTAAACGTTGACTCACTATGGAATAAGCCATTTCAAAAGCTGAGGCGAGGTAGAGAGGAAACAGTAAAAGGAAATGCTATGTGATGTAACAAAAAGAATGAATTAGATTTAAATAAGAAAAGATATCCACAAGTAAGTTAAAAAAAGAAAGAAAGGTGAGCAAGCTGCAGAATAAAAAGTACAACCATGGTGCCATTTATGTTTTAGATAAAAAACAGTGTAATACGAATATACACACATCTATGCAAACACACACAGAAAACAACTGGTTACACCTCAAATTGATAATAGGTTTATCCGGAGAGAGGACTGGGTCCAGGCTGAGGTGCATAGTATTGGCAGACTTCTTTGTTATCTTTTTATTAAATTAATGTGTATATAAGAGGAAAAAAAAGGACAGAAAAGAAACAAGTGATACTGTTAGAAAATGAAAGGTTAGCAACAAAAAGTAAATGATACAAATACACAAACTAAAATTCACTACCTCATTCATGTCCATAAGAGACCAATAGATTAGAAGAGATTCCTCGTGCTGGCATTATCATTGTCAATTGTATGGTTTTTTAAATGTAATGTTTCCTGACTCTACCAGAACTACAGGGCTGTGAAGTACACTAGGCTTGGAGCCAGATGACTGGGTACAAGGCCTGACTCTGCATTTCTCTGTAACCTTGGGCTAATTTCTCAGGGCCCTAGTTTCCTTATCTATCAAGATAATAGTAACATACTTCAGAGGGTGCTTTGAGGAGTAAATGAAATAATGCTCAGGAAAGAACAGCAAAATCATGCAGACTGACATTTATAAATGTGTTTGTGCTTTTCTTCCCATTCTCTCCCCTCTACTTCAGACAATGATTATTTTATGTACCTTTAGGTGTCTGAATGCCCCACAATGAGGCAGAGTTAAATTAACAAACATTAATCTTCAGATAACATTTGCTAATAATAGGCCTCCATTACTTGAAGCTATAGTTATGCACATGTGTAGTTTTTAAGCTTAAATAACCTGTATTCATGTATTTATTTTAAGGAATATATCTGTTTGATTCCATCTATAAAATATACTCTTTTCTTATAAAACCTACTTTTGATACAAAAACTACAATATCCGAACACAGAGCCCATTTAAAGTATAAGCCAAAAATGCATTACACTTTTTTTTTTTTTTTTGCATCTTAAAATGTGCTTATTTGTGGTCCTACTAAAATTTCAGGCTGTTCTGAAATTTGAGTAGCCAATTATAAACCTTATAATAAAAAGGATTGCAAAAATAATAAGAGAAATACTATCACCAATGTAATTAAGCACAAAAGAGAAACATGAACACATTAATAAATATCAGTTGCCTACCACAGCAGCACGCCGCATGATCTAACTGTTTTCAATTACAGCCTCACCTTTGAAACAGAGCCAGGTTCTCATCTGCTTTTGCTGGATGTGCCTGTGTTCAAAGGCGCAGGGACCTGAAGATTTCTAGTGAAGTAAGTAAGAATCCAGTTTAAGTTGTTTTGCAGTTTGAGTTCAGAAGGGATTCATATTTAAAGGAACCAGTTCCAAGCAGACAAAGCACGCCTCCCTCCCAAGCTCCTCTACACCATTAAACTGGGCTGTCATTTTAGAGGTGGGCGCTCATTGTTCACTTTCTTCTACTCTAATTAGACTTGACAGATTGCTCTTTCTAGCTAGACTGGCTATTGCCAAGAACAGAGAGGAAGAGATGAGGCCAACCTTGTCTTTATGCCCTTGGAATCAGCTCCCCACCCCCATTCCCAGTCCACAGACACAGAAAGGCATCCCCAGCCGCTCAAATCTGTTCTCCTTCCCCTCTAGCCTCCTTCTTAACTTGGCTCCTGGCAGTCTCAGCACCAATGAATTTTCTTACTTTCAATACTGTGAGATTCAAACCCTCATAAGCTGTGTGAGTGGAATAAGTGTACACTAACATTTAATTTATATCTTTCATATTAATACTCTTTTTTTTTTTCCTCCTGCAGGCTTGGGGAAAAAACAGACCAGCTTACTAAAGGGAAAGACACTGCAGTTCTACCCAGGAGCAGCAAATACTCATTGCTTCATAAGACAGAGCTCTAGAAGGATTCAGGCCCTGGCACTGCGTCCATGCTTCTGAAGCAAATCCCTTGCCCCCTGCCTTCAGTTTCCGTATCTGTAAAATGCCATCGATAATTCTTGAACCTTTATCAGATCATGTTACACTGGTATTATATAAGAATTAGATAATAAAATTTTAGGACTGGAAAGAATCTAAGAGATCATCTAGTCTAGTATCTTTCTTTGGAAGACTGAAAAACACAGGCTGAAAGAAGGAGGTGACAGGCGTAGTGTTATGAAATTAGTTCACAGGCTTTAAACACATGGTGCCGAACAATAGCTTGCTAATCAGCTTTGTCACTAACATGCCTTTTCCTGGTTTAGCCTATGCTTGATAAGAAGCTTTATTGGCCAGGAAAGCAACTTTCTTTCTCCAAGGAAGAAATTCCCTTCACCCAAGAGCTATGTTTTCAGAAATGCTTCCCTTTACTAAGAACCAACCCAATGGTCTTGTAATAGAAACTGAGTCACCCGATGCCACCTGCCTCTTACAGTGGCCCAGGCTGACACTCAATAGGCTGAGGTCTGGGGCCCTGCTCTCAAATAGGAGTGGGCCTGTCTTTGACCTAAGCCTGGCTGTGCCTACTGTGCGCAGTAGAGACTGTCAGGAATTTCTTCTTGGAACAAATCTAGTGTTTCTAGGTTGGAATGTAAATCCTTTCATTTATCATTCATTCACTTACAACCTTTTAATAAAAGCCCATGTTTTGCTAATCCCCTGAAAGCTGATAAGACTACTATAATGAGTAGGACCCAGCCTCAAGGAGCTTTAGAAAGAACCAGAAGTGTAAATTGCTTGGGTGCAGTGGAGCACGGTGGGAACCAGGATGGAAGAGGAGATGGTCAATTTACCTTGGTGGGGGTTTAAGGAAGCAGAAAAATGTCACAGAAGAGGTAATACTTGAGCTGAGCTTTGGGAAATGAAGGTTATTTTCCAGGTGGAGTGAGGCAAGTGCATGGCATTCAGATAGACAGTGAGTCTGGTGCTTGGTGGGGGGCAGCGGGGAGAGGGGGCGGGGGTTTTTTGGTCTGCTTAGTATGAGGAAGCATCGCACTAAACTGGAAATTTAGGTAGAGATCAGTGAAAACATTATATGACAAATTAAGAAGTTTAGATTTTATTGTGGCAGCTCATGGGGACCTTTGAAGAGTTTCAAACGGGAATAACGTGATCCAAACTGCAGTTTTGAAAGATGGCTCTGACGGCAGCGTAGAAGATAGAACGGGAAGAGGTAGGAAGAAGCAAGACCCAAGACAGAAAGACAATGCAAAAATTTAGGTCAGACAAAACATGGTAGAAATAATAGATGAAGTAGCTACGGCAGAAAGTTAATAATTATTCAGCTCAGATGATGGATATGTAGGGTTTTATTACACTCCATTTATAGCTGAAAATCTTCAAAACAAAAAGCTAACATTTTTGTAAAGGGTCATGATATGCTAAGGCTTCCCAGGTGGCCCAGTGGTAAAGAACCCACCTGCCAGTGCAGAGGCGGGTTTGATCTCTGGGTTGGGAAGATTCCCTGGAGAAGGAAATGGCAACCCACTCCAGTATTCTTGCCTGGAAAATCCCACAGACAGAGGAGGTTGGCAGGCTACCATCCATGGGGGTCACAAAAGAGCTGGACACAATTTGACAAATAAACAATGAGATGCTAAATTAAAGAAATTATAATGAGAATGGAGAGAAGAGAGCTATGAGAGATACTAAACAGGCAGAATGAACAGTACTCAGTGACTGATTATAAGTGGTTAGTGAAACTGAAGAACTGCAGTGACTTCCAGTTTTTCGCTTGGGTGGGTGGGGAGATAGTAGAGTTTACTCTTTCAGGGATGCAGAATTGGACTTTCAGTGAAACATCAACTTAGTGCTGTGTAGTAGACAATTGGACACACATTTTTTAAGCTCAGGGGAGCACCTGGGGCTGGTGGTGTGGATTTGTGAGCTGTCAGCTCACCAGCACGTGGGTGATGATTCAAAGCATTGAAGGAGCATGGCAGGTGAGAAGGGAAGATGGCAGAGGGAGAAGCCCAAGGCATACTTAAAGAAGTGGGGATAGGAAGAACTTGCAAAAGAGATTGAGAAGAATGGCCAGAGGCGTATGAGGAGAAACAGAGAAAAATAATTTCTGGAGAAGCTGTGAAGAAACAGTGGGTCAATAGAATCAAATGTCCCAAGTTAAAAAGATGAAACCCATTAGATTTAGCATCTAGATGATAATTGCCAAAGAACATTCAGTAGAGTATAATTTGAAGAGGGGAGAATAAGTGAAGCCTGGAAGATGCGGGGGAGGGTTGGATGGTCCTCATGGGAAGAGGGAGGTGGCTAGAAATGGTTTTTAAATGGATTAGTTCTAGTCCAGTGGGATGATCAATTACCTCTGCTCAAGGGGGTCAGTAGAAGTGAACTCTTGAGAGAAGAAAACAAAACAAAACAAAAAACAAATTTTAGTTAAGGCAAGGAAGAGAAGGGTATTTTCTGTAGAGATTAAGAATGTAGGGTTGGTCCAATAAAGCAAAGATTTTAGATGGCATTAGGAAGAGCGTTTTCAAGAAGATCAGCAGTGTCTGAGAGTCACGGGGGCAGAAGGGGACTCTTGACCTCTGGGTGGCATACTCTTGCAACCTCTTTAACAGTCGTCCATATATAATTCTTTCTGCTCTCTGCCATCTTGGAGGTATTGAATCTGGAAAATGTTTATAAAGTATAGCTTTGGTCAGGTCAAACCCTTGCCCTAAAATTTTCATTAGCTCCTAATACCTACTGAATTAGGTTTAATACAGATATTGAAAGCCGTTCCATAATCTGATTCCAACCTGTTTTTATCAGCCTGATTTTTGGTGTTTGTTTGCTTGTTTTTGCTATGTTTTATTTTTCTTCTCATGCACCTTCCTTCCAGGATGCTAGGTTATTTGATATTCTCTGAATATATCAATTATATGAAATATTATAGGAAAAGGGCTGAGAAGTGTCTAACATATAGTAACATTCCACAGATGTTAGTTTTGGGATACTGAACTATTTATAATTCCCCTCTAACCATTTCATTCCGTTTTCTTTACCCTAAAGTCTCTTTGCACCTTCTTCATGTCATATAGCAAGATTCAGCTCAGGTGTCATTTATTCTAGGAAGACTTTCCTGGGTTCTCAGGCTGTGGGTGCCCTGTCTGGGCTTCTGCAGCAAGCCCACCTTTCCTGACACTCAGCCTATTAGACTTGTTTATATGTCTGTTTCCTCATTAGAATATAAATTTCCTGCTGGCCAAGGCTGAATTTTTTTTTAATTTTTTTTTTTTTACTATTATAGCATCAGTACTCAGTACAGTACAAGGCATTATATATGCTTTTCAAAAACTGATGTACTTAACAAAGGGCTTCCCTTGTAACTCAGTCAGTAAAGAATCTGTCTGCAATGCAGGAGACTGGGTTCGATGCCTGGGTTGGGAAGATCCCTGGAGAAGGAAATGGCAACCCACTTCAGTATTCTTGCTTGGAGAATCCCATGGACAGAGAAGCCTGGCAAAGGAACCACAGGGCCGCAAGAGTTGGACACGACTGAGCGACTAAACTACCACCATACTGAACAAAACTTCACGTCCTCTCTTCTTTAAGTACATTTATGTGACGTGTGGCATGGTTTCTTCTATGACATCTTCGCTCTACTCCTGGATGGAAGTGGACATTACTTTTGTCACCAGTGTTCCTTCCTGTTCTTTTGGCAACAGGCTTGATTTTCTTCCTGAATTCTCTGCTCTCGAGGTTTGTGATCTGGATGGGGCTTCCCCAACACCCAGTCCCAGGATGGAGGAAAAGACACAGGCCTAAATCAGCCAGTTATTGTTCTGTTTCCGGTGGCCTAACTGGTTTAGGGGAGCCAGGTGCTCTGAGTCTTTCCAATCATAGTAAATCTCAGGACTTTCTTCAGTTACTAGAAGAGGAATTCTTTTCTTTCTCTCCCTCTTTCTTCCACACATGGTCAGTAGGGCGCAGGGCTACAGTCATTTTCATACCACAAGAGATAAATCTGTTTGAAAATAAAGGCACTAGTTGGAGAGAAGACAACCAAGAGAAAGAGAGAGAAACAAAATCTTGGTGATGGAAACAGAATTGAATTCAGCTATGTTTGGAAAGAAAACTATTGCTTGTCAGTTTGTGTTGGGTTTTCTGTCATTTGCAACAAAACCACCTTCACTAATATTTATGGGTAACAAGTACACTACTTGACACATGAGACTATTCAACAAATGTGTGTTTCATAGATAAATAAGTTGTGAGGAGCGCCAGTTACTCACTTCTACAGTGCAATTTGATCATCCTTCTGGAGATGGATAACCGTGATGTATTCAGAGCCACGTGAATACACTTAATGTCACTGAACTGTGCACAGAAAGATGGTTAAAATAGTTAACTTTATGCTGTATGTTTTACTCCATTAAAAAAAAGAAGAATAAGAGAAAGGAAAAGATCATCACTGAACTGGAAATAAAGGTTTACAGCCCATTTATCACATGAAAACACAGGGAGAGGAAAGCTTGCTGCATTATACCAGTAATAAAGGTGATCATTCTCTGCTTTTAGAAATGCATCCTAGGGAAATAACTAGGTAAGTATACAAAGCATGTCTATCTGAACATTATTTGCAGTATCAATAGGGACTAGCTAATAAAATTCTATTCAGAGAATAGAATATTATATAGTCACTTCTTATGAATATATATGTCCGAGTGCTATTGGAATGATATTAATGTCAAATAGTTTCACAAAAATAATGTAAAACTTTTCTGAGATCTAAGGGCTTCCCTGATAGCTCAATTGGTAAAGAATCCGCCTGCAATGCAAGAGACCCCGGTTCAATTCCTGGGTCAGATCAGCTGGAGAAGAGATAAGCTACCCACTCCAGTATTCTTGGGCTTCCCTTGTGGCTCAGCTGGTAAAGAATCCACCTGCAATGAGGGAGACCTGGATTCAATCCCTGGGTTGGGAAGATTCCCTGGAGAAGGGAAAAGCTACCCACTCCAGTATTCTGGCCTGGAGAATTCTATGGACTGAGCAACTTTCACTTTCACTGTTATGAAATTTATGAATTAGAACTAAATGGTTGGAAGGAAGGACCTCATTCAGTGGAAGGTAGGAGGTAAAAAAGCTCACTCATAAAGAACTTACCAAAAAAAAAAAAACTTACCATATTTCACTGAACTTCAGATACCACTGGTTGTGAGGTACTTCCTGATTTCAGAGATATTAAAATGTGAAAAACTATACAGCAGAAAATTGTGCATAAAGATAAGTGGGATGAAGGGAACTAGGACATGAAAATCATTAGATAAAGTAAACTCAAAAGCCAAAATGTTATAAGATTTATGGAATAAAATTATTTCATACGTAGTAAAAGGAAGCTTTGAGGAGGAGAAGGCATGGCAACCCACTCCAGTATTCTTGCCTGGAGAATTCTATGGACAGAGGAGCCTTGCGGGCTACAGTCCATGGGGTCACAAAGAGTCAGCCATGACTGCAGTGACTTAGCACTCACGCAAATAAGATGGCCACAAAACCATGCGCTGAAGACTGATTTTGTAACTAAACTAAATTAGGAAGCAAGCAACTCCCCCTGGCTGTGTTGAACACTGCATATTAGGTAATAGTGAGTGTTAATTCATTTACATTTGTGAGGTTTCTTTCTCTACTTTTTCTTAAGTGGAGGCCAGGCTTATAATTTTAGCTTCTTCTCCCACTTTAAGAAGGAGTTTGGCAGCTGAAGAGAGATAAAAAGGAATGGGAGTGACGAACTGCTAATACTCAAGGAGAAGGTCAAATGTCTACATTTTTCTTGTAAACAGAAAGTACGGAACTCAAGACTTCCCCTAAAAGTGTTCAGTATCTCTTCCCATCTTGTTTAAAGTAGCCTCACAAGTTAGGAATTTGACCAGCTGTCTAGGGGGAAATGAGCTTTTAAAACATCAAGCATTCTCTCTCCATCTGCCTCTCTCTCCCTCTGTCTCTCTCTCACACACACATTCACAGATTTCAGTGCTTAGCAATACACCATACGTATGCTATTTACTCACATAGCTTGTTCCTTATTTTCAGTTATTTCTGTCCTCGGTAGAGAGGGAAGTATTTGGGAAGGTAAATTGCTCTTGGTTATTACTATGACTCACAATGAGTTCAAGTCAGGCGCCCAGGACCACTGCCACCAGCAACTGCTATATCCAGAGCATCATCACAAGGACCTCACGTTTGATGTAATTACTGACCACAGACAGAGGGACTTCACCAAAAGCCACAGGTATGGGCCTAGGCAAAATGCACTGGTAAATAAATTTACCTCATAGGATGTCAGATCTAGAAGGAAACCTAAAGAACATGTAAGCCCTGAAATTCCTAACATCTGTCAAGCAACAAACTCACCTTAGAAGCTTTTGAAATATCTTGGGGTGAGATCCCAGGATTGCTTATTTTTCAAAAAGCTTCACATGCAATTCTACTGTATGTTAAAGGTTAAGAATGGCTGTTCTAATCCCATTCCTCTTATCTTACAGATAGTGACCTGGGGCCCAGACAAGTGCTGCCTTTCTCGTGATCACACACCTGGTTAAGAGCAGAAAAAAGACAAGAACTCAAACCTCCTGATTCCTGGCCTGGAGTATTTATCCTTACACTACTGTCCTGCCCCACTGACTGTTTTCTGAATATTTACTATTATTACTTTCTAATACAATTGAAAATGTATAACCATTGGTTATTTAATAACAAATCATGAAGTTGCCAAATCTAGCATTTATAAAAGAAGTCAGTCACAAAAGATCACATATTCTCTGAATCCTTTTATATGAAATGTCCAAAGTAAACAACCCCACACTGATAGGAGTAAGCTAGTAAATTACCAGGAGCTCGCAGAAAGGTTAGAAACGGACTTCTTTGGGGAGGTGGTGAAAAGTGTTCTAAAATTAATTGTGGCAATGTTTGTGTAACCCCATGAATATATTTAAAAAACCACTGAATTGTACACTTTCAAAATATGAATTGTATGGTATATGAATTATATCCCAATAAGATCACTTCATGGGAAATAGATGAGGAAACAGTGGAAACAGTGTCAGACTTTATTTTTGGGGGCTCCAAAAGCACTGCAGATGGTGATTGCAGCCATGAAATTAAAAGACGCTTACTCCTTGGAAGAAAAGTTATGACCAACTTAGATAGCATATTCAAAAGCAGAGATATTACCTTGCCGACTAAGGTCCATCTAGTCAAGGCTATGATTTTTCCTGTGGTCATGTATGGATGTGAGAGTTGGACTGTGAAGAAGGCTGAGCGCCGAAGAATTGATGCTTTTGAACTGTGGTGTTGGAGAAGACTCTTGAGAGTCCCTTGGACTACAAGGAGATCCAACCAGTCCATTCTGAGGGAGATCAGCCCTGGGACTTCTTTGGAAGGAATGATGCTAAAGCTGAAACTCTAGTACTTTGGCCACCTCATGCGAAGAGTTGACTCATTGGGAAAAGACTCTGATGCTGGGAGGGATTGGGGGCAGGAGGAGAAGGGGACAACAGAGGATGAGATGGCTGGATGGCATCACTGACTCGATGGACGTGAGTCTGAGTGAACTCCGGGAGTTGGTGATGGACAGGGAGGCCTGGCGTGCTGCGATTCATGGGGTCGCAAAGAGTTGGACACGACTGAGCAACTGAACTGAACTGAACTGAAGATTGTTTTTTAAAAATCTAGCACTAACTTCTCACTGGATTCTGAAAGATAATTTAAATTGTTTACTTAATTTATTTTTCAACATATCTCTAAAATAATACATAGTTTCCAAATGGATCTTATCCTTTAATTTAGTTTATCCCTACTTAGGTATATTTCCCAGCACCCCATACCCTCAAAGAGATTAATCTTCCCAGAGCTTAGTCTGGCATTTAGGATCCTTGTTCTTGCCAACAGACATGGTGCCTTTGCCAAGACTGTTCCCTCCACTGAGAAGGCCAAATTGTGTGTTCAAGGCCTGGCTCATACATCATCTCTTCAAGGGCCCTTTGTATCCCCCACACTGGAGGCAGTCTGTCTTCAGGGTGTAAGAGGTGACTTTGAAAAAGAAACTTATGTATTTACTTATTTTTGGCTGTACTGGGTTTTTGTGCTATGTGCGACCTTCTCTCTAGTTTCGAGCAGGGGGAAGGGGCTATTCTCTCGTTTTGGTGCATGGGCTTCTCGTTGCAGGGGCTTCTCTTGCTGTGGAGCATGTGCTCTGGGTCACACGGGCTTTAGTAGTGTGGCATGTGGGCTTAGTTGCCTCACAGACTAAAGAACAAACCTGTGTCCCCTGCGTTGGCAGGTGGACTCTTAACCATTGGACCACCACGGAAGTCCTAAGAAGTGGCATCTTGATCAAATGTGAAGTGAAGTGAAGTCTGAAATCTTTGGGCCCTCACGACCCACTAGTGTCACTAAGTTAACACCACCTTTAATTTTTCTTATTGCATCACCTGAGGTCTAGCACTAAATTCTGTGTCTGTTACTTTGTTTTTTGCTTTCTTCTGCCCATTACGCTATTCCCTTCTCCCCCTCCATCTTGCTCCCATCTTCTCAATCCCATCCCCATTCCTACCTCCTTCCTTCAGTTCAGTTCAGTTCAGTTGCTCAGTCGTGTCCGACTCTTTGCGACCAGCACGCCAGACCTCCCTGTCCATCACCAACTCCCAGAGTTTACTCAAACTCACATCCATCAAGTCGGTGATGCCATCCAGCCATCTCATCCTCTGTCATCCCCTTCCCCTCCTGCCCCCAATCCCTCGAAGCATCAGGGTCTTTTCCAATGAGTCAACTCTTTGCATGAGGTGGCCAAAGTATTGGAGTTTCAACCTCAGCATCAGTCCTTCCAATGAACACGCAGGACTACTCTCCTTTAGGATGAGGGTGGACTGGTTGGATCTCCTTGCAGGCCAAGGGACTCTCAAGAGTCTTCTCCAACACCACAGTTCAAAAGCATCAATTCTTCGGCGCTCAGCTTTCTTCACAGTCCAACTCTCACATCCATACACAACCAGTGGAAAAACCATAGCCTTGACTAGACAGACCTTTGTTGGCAAAGTAATGTCTCTGCTTTTGAATACGCTATCTAGTTGGTCATAACTTTCCCTCCAAGGAGTAAGCGTCTTTTAATTTCATGGCTGCAATCACCATCTGCAGTGATGTTGGAGCCAAAAAAAATGAAGTCTGACACTGTTTCCACTGTTTCCCCATCTATTTCCCATGAAGTGATGGGACCAGATGCCATGATCTTCGTTTTCTGAATGTTGAGTTTTAAGCCAACTTTTTCACTCTCCTCTTTCATTTTCATCAAGAGGCTTTTGAGTTCCTCTTCACTTTCTGCCATAAGGGTGGTGTCATCTGCATATCTGAGGTTATTGATATTTCTCCTGGCAATCTTGAATCCAGCTTGTTCTTCTTCCAGCCCAGCATTTCTCATGATGTACTCTGCATAGAAGTTAAATAAGCAGGGTGACAATATACAGCCTTGATGTACTCCTTTTCCTATTTGAAACCAGTCTGTTGTTCCATGTTCAGTTCTAACTGTTGCTTCCTGACCTGCATATAGGTTTCTCAAGAGGCAGGTCAGGTGGTCTGGTATTCCCATCTCTTTCAGAATTTTCCAAAGTTTATTGTGATCCACACAGTCAAAGGCTTTGGCATAGTCAATAAAGCAGAAATAGATGTTTTTCTGGAACTCTCTTGCTTTTCTTTCCTTCATACCTGGCTAATTCTTACTAAATATTCAGAACTCTGGAAAAGTGTCATCTCTTCCAAGAAGGCTTCTCTGACGCCTCCCTCCTCCCTTAAGATGGTAGCCAAACTAAAGTAATGTCAAGGAAGTATAGAGAAATGGACAACTTTGAAAAGTATTGTAAAGATCGAATTGGTAGAACTTGCTCATGTGAAATAAGGATAAAAATAAATCATAAAGATTATACAGAATAAACAGTGAACTTGAGAACAAGAATTGGTAACAATTTAGAGTAATTTCAAACATGTTTTTCTAAGCTTTATGTCAATCTTTAATTGGTGGATTTAATAAGAGGGATCTTCTATATCCTGCCAAGCACATCTTCCTTAAACATTCCTTTTCTAATGGGATATCCCCATATTGCTTTATTGATCCAGGGCCTTTAATGATTCCCTCCCTGCTGCTGCACAAGCCTAAACTCTGCTCTGCTTTAAAGGACTTCAAAGCCAGTCCAGCCCCTCCCTTCAGCCCCACACAGCTGTGGTCAGGCTGAGTGCTTCCTCTTCCTGCACAGGTCTTGCTCACTCTTGCTTCCAGCTCTTTTGCCTCCTTCTTGCCTAAGGTGGTCTTTTCTCTGCGCACATTTAAGAGACAATTCAAGGCTCAGCTTCAAGAAACCCTGCCTGCCTGATCCATGGCTCCCTGTGCCTCCTGAACTTCTGAAGCATTCACAGTTGATAGCATCTAATTTAGCACTTGATTACATATGTGCATCTAACATAATTTACAGTCATTTTAATGTGTGTTAGACATGTTTCACCCAACTAGACTATAAATTTACTGAAGGTGGGAATCATGATGTATAGTTCCTTAAGTGAAGTGAAGTGAAGTCGCTCAGTCGTGTCCAACTCTTTGTGACCCCGTGGACTGTAGCCCACCAGGCTCCTCTGTCCATGGGATTCTCCAGGCAAGAATACTGGACTGGGTTGCCATTTCCTTCTCCAGGGGATCTTACCAACCCAGGGATCGAACCCAGGTCTCCCACATTGCAGGCAGACGTTTTAACCTCTGAGCCACCAGGGAAGCCGTATAGTTCCTTAAGATCATAAATTCTGGACTCAAACTATGCTCAAATCCTGGCTGTCCCACTTGCCAGCTGTATGACACTGGGCAAATGACTACCCTCTCTGTGCCTTAGTTCCTAATGTTTAAGATGGACATGGTAACGGGACCTATCTCACAGGTGTGCCTATAAGGGTAAATGAGGCAGCTCACATGCTAATGCTCAGCTGATGCTTGGCTCGCTGTAAGAATTCAGTAAACATCATCTATTACTATTAACCTCCATGCTACTAGGCGTATCACTGAACATTGAGTCACTGCGTCACTGAGTGCGTGCTCAGTCGTGTCCAACTCTTTGTGACCACATGGATGGTAGCCCACCAGGCCCCTCTGTCCAAGGGGTTTCCCAGGCAAGAATACTGGAGTGGGCTGCATTTCCTTCTCCAGGGGGTCTTCATTGGCAGGCAGATTCTTTAGGTAGATGCCTAAAAATTAATTTTTGCTGACTTAGTTGTTCATATGTAAATTTCTTCTTTTTATTTTCTTTTATTTTTCGGCCATGTGACATGTGAAATCTCAGTTCCCTGGTCGGGAAGTTGGACCATTTAATTTGTAGAACACTGGGGGAGGGGCATGTTGGACCCCCTGCAGTGGAAGCATGGTGTCTTAACCACTGGACCGCCAGCAAAGTCCCATACATTCCTTTTAGATTCCTAAAAGAATCAGAAATTCTTGTGTTGAGGCAAAAGGGTGTATTTATACAGACATTAATCATTTTAAAACATTTATGTGGACAGTTTTACTTCTCCAGTTTTGAAGACTATCTCATCGTTTCCCCATAAATGCCCTCACCTAGGTCCTGGAGACCAGGTGAGGAAAGCAAGAGGATTACCTCCCTTCCTCTATAAGGAAATAGGGAATAAGCATTGGATGACAAGCTAAAACTCAAATGCCTGGAGGATTTTGGGTGCTAGGTACCAGCCATCTGCTAAGAATCCAAACTAAATAGTCCCCATTTGTGTCATTCTTGTTTTTGACTGTGAGTACCTCAAAGAAATAAACATACATTACTGTATTGGCCTGTTGGTAGTTGAGGCGACAGTATGTCTAGTAGAGTACAAGATGATAATAAAGGTGAGAAGAAGGTAATTAAAGACCCAAGGCTGAGCTCTAGACAAACACTATTATTATGTTTTATATTATACCCATTACCATGCATGCCCCTCCCCCAGTGTTCTACAAATTAAATGGTTTCAATCAGTTTATCTGGAAGAGCCAATACCTTAAGTTCTTTGCGGTCCCTGGACTGCATCCTGGTAAAATCCTTGGGACTCAGGTTACTACAAAGAACAAACTTATTGCAGGTGGGGGAGGGGACATGAGCCTGCAGCAGATGATACTACAAGTGTGGGATATGTGTGGATCCATACCATAATAAAAGATCATAGAATGTGAATTGCTTTGTGAAAATATCCTTTAGGGCTATTCCTCTTCTTTTATACTTAAGTGTCATATCTTCCAAATGAAATATTAAGAAAATAAGAGCTGGTGGAAAAACAACTGATTTACTTATTTTAGGATGAGATGATATAAGACAGGCTGGAAGGTAATTGTACTGAGTCAGAATCCCACCTGCTAACTGTGCCCTTTGTCTAAAACCTCTGATGGATGATGGGCCAGAGCTGTCAGGCAAGGTGGGAATCAAACACAGATGGATGGGAAGTTAGGGTTTCGTGACAAGAGTGAGAAGCTGCCTTCCAGCCCTGTTGTGCCACCACTTGGCACTTCCTCTTTGGACAGGTCGCTCCACTTTTCCTCATTAGTAAAATGACCAGTGAGGGACAGGAAAATCATCTCTCGAGCTCTTTCTAGCCCCGCCATCTTAGGATTCTGTTGTGTCTAAGAAGACCTATGTCTTACTCCACATTGTAGATTTGCCGTTGTTTAGTCACTAAGTCTTGTCCAACTCTTTTGCGACCCCATGGACTATAGCCGGCCAGACTCCTCTGTCCGTGGGATTTCCCAGACAAGATTTCCCCTCCAGGGGATCTTCCTGACCCAGGGATCAAACCCACATCTCCTGCACTGGCAAGCAGATTCTTTACTGCTGAGCCACCAGGGAAGCCCATATTGTAGATTCAGTTCAATTCAGTCGCTCAGTCATGTCCGACTCTTTGTGACCCCATTGCAGCACACCAGGCCTCCCTGTCCATCACCAACTCCTGGAGTTTACCCAAACTCATGTCCATTGAGTCGGTGATGCCATCTAACCATCTCATCTTCTGTCGTCCCCTTCTCCTTCTGCCTTCAGTCTTTCCCAACATCAGGGTCTTTTCAAATGAGTCAGCTCTTCGCATCAGGTGGCCAAAATAGAGTTTCAGCTTCAATATCAGTCCTTTCAATGAACACCCAAGACTGATTTCCTTTAGAGTGGACTGGTTGGATCTCCTTGCAGTCCAAGGGACTCTCAAGAGTCTTCTCTAACACCACAGTTCAAAAGCATCAATTCTTCGACGCTCAGCTTTCTTTATAGTCCAACTCTCACATCCATACATGACTACCGGAAAAACCATAGCCTTGCCTAGACAGATCTTTGTTGACAAAGTAATGTCTCTGCTTTTACTCTTCACCTAAAAACTTGATCTTTCTCTCTCTCCCCTCCCCTGCTCTCTTTCTGCTTTCCCAAACCTCTCAGCATGCACACACTGTCCCTTTCTCCCTCTGACTTACATTTCAGAATCTGAAAAATATTCCCTAGCCTGTAATTACTGGTTAAAATGTTTTCCCCTGGAGGTTTCTAGGAGGCATTTGCTGAAAGTTTGAACTTAAATCTGTAGTTTCCAAGGAAGAGGAAGATGATGGTACTGAATGTCTGGCCATGTAGAGCTGTCTCAGGGCAGTTTCTCTACAGAAACTGAACAGGGGTTCCACATAAAGCTAATGATTATACCGCTTCACCACTTCCCTTTAAATGGTCCCTTAGAATTAGGATTGCTCTAAAGTCTCCATAATTGTCTTAAATCACTGGGTCTTTCAATACCGTTCTCTGATATAATTTCTGAGTAGGCAGTCAGCATAAAAAAAGACTAGGTCAGCTCTCTTTGTGTGTCAGGACTTGGCAGCCCAGCTCCTCTGTGATGTGTCTCCTGGCAGCCACCCAGCCTAGCTATCAACAATAAAAGCTTCTGTTTGTGATTCCAGTAAGTCACAAATAAATCTCCTCAGTCCCACCTGCTTTCTGAGAAGAGCTTCAACCGTGTCCTTTATCTTGGGGTTAAAAGAAAGAGACAGGATTGTAGCCTTAGGAAAATAGGTTTTCAATGTCCGCTAAGCAATTGTTCCTTTTCATTGTTCCCTACTCCCAATGTTTAGATGTGTGATCTGAGCTGCAGTCCGCTAGCTGCCAAGTTTTTGAGACTGGACTGCTTTCCCACTTAATGTTAATTGCCTTTTTGAAGCTGCTCAGCCCTAAGTGACCCTCCTGGGTATGGAAAGTGTTCCTTGTGGGAAAAGGGCTCAGGACCCCAGAGCAGGAAAGGCATACCCTCCAGTGGCAACCACACAAGGGGCAGAGGAGCAGTGACCTGCCTGGCTATGACTTCAGGAAGCCTCATTATCACCTTCAGAAGGTGAGAGGGCCAGGACTATTGGCCTCTGAGGGAGTACCAGGCACCCAGACCGGTACTAAAGGAAGAACAAAACAGAATTCCTGTTTAGCTAAACGAGAAAGCAGTTGACCTCAGATGCAGCTCAAACACGTTGAATTTCTTAAATACCACTCATCAAAAACCTCCTCTGAAACATTAAGCCTCACATTACTGTTCTGAGGTAAACACTAATCCTATTTTCTGGCAAGATGGAGAATGAGGTCAATCACATTGTTTTCCACTGCAAGCAAACATTTTGGAATTAAATCTTCGGAATCTCTTCTCAAAATTACATAAATGAGTCATTTCAGGTGATTCATCATTGAGTTCATATGAGCAACCTGTTTGCTGAAGCATTGTGAATGGAAGCAGGGTTCCCCCCAACCATGTTGTGTTCCACTGGCCATTAAAGATGCCCAGAAGGACCAGAAGTGAATGTTACCAAAGAAAGTCTCCTATGTGTACTTCGGTCCTTATAAAAGGAAACAGATTTCTGTGTTTGCCCATACTTCCTTCTCTTGCTGTTATTGTCCTCTGTTTTTTTGGCTGTGCTGTGAGACATGCGGGATCTTAGTTCCCCAACTTCCCAGCCAGGGATTGAATCTGCGCCCCCAACAGTGAAAGCACGGAATCTTAACTGCTGGACCTCCAGGGAAGTCCCCATACTTCCTTCTCTTGTAATGCCAAACTCTGCAAGAGAACTTTGTACGTGTTCCCACATTTCAGATATGTCCAAGTTTCTCCTTTTTATAAGAATCCCAGGGGATGAGGGCCCACCCTAATGACCTTGCTTTAACCCTGCTTAGAGACCTTATCTCTAAGAAAGATCACTGAGCTACTGGAGGTAAGGACCTCAACATATGAATTTTAGAGTGGGATACAATCCAGCCCATCAGTTCAGTTCAGTTCAGTTCAGTTCAATCACTCAGTCGTGTCCGACTCTTTTTGACCCCATGAATTGCAGCATGCCAGGCCTCCTTGTCCATCACCAGCTCCCAGAGTTCACTCAAACTAATGTCCATCGAGTCAGTGATGCCATCTAGCCATCTCATTCTCTGTCGTCCCCTTCTCCTCCTGCCCCCAATTCCTCCCAGCATCAGAGTCTTCTCCAATGAGTCAACTCTTTGCATAAGGGGGCCAAAGTATTGGAGTTTCAGCTTCAGCATCAGTCCTTCCAATGAACACCCAGGACTGATCTCCTTTAGAATGGACTGGTTGGATCTCCTTGCAGTCCAAGGGACTCTCAAGAGTCTTCTCTAACACCACAGTTCAAAAGCATCAATTCTTCAGTGCTCAGCTGAAGAATTTTGGCTGTCTTCACAGTCCAATTCTCACATCCATACATGACCACTGGAAAAACCATAGCCTTGACTAGATGGACCTTTGTTGGCAAAGTAATGTCTCTGCTTTTGAATATGCTATCTAGTTTGGTCATAACTTTCCTTCCAAGGAGTAAGCCTCTTTTAATTTCATGGCTGCAATCACCATCTGCAGTGATGTTGGAGCCCCAAAAAATAAAGTCTGAAACTGTTTCCACTGTTTCCCCATCTATTTCCCATGAAGTGATGGGACCAGATGCCATGATCTTCGTTTTCTGAATGTTGAGCTTTAAGCCAACTTTTTCACTCTCCTCTTTCATTTTCATCAAGAGACTTTTGAGTTCCTCTTCACTTTCTGCCATAAGGGTGGTGTCATCTGCATATCTGAGGTTATTGATATTTTTCCCAGCAATCTTGATTTCCCCCTGTGCTTCTTCCAGCCCAGTGTTTCTCATGATGTACTCTGCATATAAGTTAAATAAGCAGAGTGACAATATATAGCCTTGACGTACTCCTTTTCCTATTTGGAACCAGTCTGTTGTTCCATGTCCAGTTCTAACTGTTGCTTCCTGACTTGCACAGATTTCTCAAGAGGCAGGTCAGGTGGTCTGGTATTCCCATCTCTTTCAGAATTTTCCACAGTTTATTGTGATTCACACAGTCAAAGGCTTTGGTATAATCAATAAAGCAGAAATAGATGTTTTTCTGCAACTCTCTTGCTTTTTCCATGATCCAGTAGATGTTGACAATTTGATCTCTGGTTCCTCTGCCTTTTCTAAAACCAGCTTGAACATCTGGAAGTTCACGGTTCACATATTGCTGAAGCCTGGCTTGGAGAATTTTGAGCATAACTTTACTAGTGTGTGAGATGAGTGCAATTGTGTGGTAGTTTGAGCATTCATTGGCATTGCCTTTCTTTGGGATTGGAATGAAAACTGACCTTTTCCAGTCCTGTGGCCACTGCTGAGTTTTCCAAATTTGTGACATCAGACTGTCACAAATAGGATTCCCAGGGAAGCAGAGTCTGAGATGGAATTTATCATGCACAGTGCTTTTTCTTATTTTTATTTATTTTAAAATAATTTCATTTATTTATTTGATCTGTGCTGGGTCTTCGTTGCTGTGAGGGTTTTTCTCTAGTTGTGGTGAGCAGGGGCTACTCTCATGCTGTGGAACACGGGCCCTAGGGCACAGGCTCAGTAGTTGTGGCACATGGGCTTAGTTACTCACAGTATGTGGGATTGCCCCAGACCAGGGCTTGAACTGGAGTCTCCTGTATTGGCAGGAGGATTCTTTACCACTGAGCCACCTGGGAAGCCCTGTGTTTTGTTTTTAAATTTATTCTATTGATGTATAGTTGACTTACAATGTTGTGTCAGGTCTTACTGTCCAGCAAAGTGATTCAGTTATGACACATGTTCTTTTTCATATTCTTTTCCACTATGCTTTATTACTGGATAGTGCATGCAGTTCCCTGTATTATGTATAGTAGGACCTGTTGTTTCTCTATTCTATATATTAATATAATAGTTTGCACCCGCTAATCCCAAACTCCCAATCCAACCCTCTCCCACTCCTTCTCTCCCTTTGGCAACCATAAGTCTGTTTTCCATGCCTGAATATGTTTCTGTTTCATAAATATGTTCATTTGTGCCACATTTGAGGTTCCCCTCGATATCATATAAGTGATATCATACGGTATTTGCCTTTCTCTTTCTGATTTACTTCACTTGGTATGACAGTCTCCAGGTCCATCCTTGTTGCTGCAGGTGGCATCATTGCATTCTTTTTTATGGCTGTGTAGTATTCCATCATATATACACATACTACATCTGTAACCATTCCTCTGTCTATGGACATTGAGGTTGCTTCCATGTCTTGAGTTTTGTAAATAGTTAATGCACAGTGTTTATTGAGACTTGTCCTTGGGCTCAACATCTGGGGAAAGGCAGCGGACAGGATCAATAGAGGGATATCATGTCATCATGCAGACCCCACAACTGCCTTAGCCAATCCCACAGGGTTTTCTGGAGCAAGAATGATCCTTCAGAGTTGTACTAAGTTGGGCTGAGAGGGCCAGGGCTTTATACAGCCACATCAGTCAATCATTGGAACTTGCCACCTCAAAAAGTGGTATGACCCTTGTCAAGGCAGGTCTCTACAGCTGAGGCAATCTCTGAAGGGACTGACAGCTGAGGGCATCAGCCAGGATAACAAATCCTCAGTAAAGAGAGATCTGGGCAGTGTATCATAGAGCCCACCACACTGGCTACAAAAATGGAATATGATGTAAGTCTTCTGCAACTTGCTCTTCAAAAAGGTTAATGATTATTTTCAAACACATTCCAAATAGAGGGAAGAGTATAATTAACAGCTATATATCCACTGAGCTTCCCTGGTGGCTCAGTGATAAAAGAACTTGCCTGCCAGTTCAAGAGAGGTAGGTTTGATCTCTGGGTTAGGAAGATTCCCTAGAGAAGGAAATAGCAAGCTACTCCAGTATTCTTGCCCAGAAAATCTCATAGACAGAGGAACCTAAAGAGTTGGAGACAGCTTAACAACTAAACAACAAAAACAACCCATTATTTAGATACTTTGATTATCAAGATTTTGCAACACTTGCTTCATCTATCCCTTTCTCTTTTTGGATTCATTACTTTGAAGTAGACTTCCTATCATTTCATCCTTGCAACTTCAATATCCATTTCTAACAAATATGAACTTTTTCTTACATAACCGCAATGCCATTTTCATACCAAATAAACTAATAACAATTTCTTGGTCCATATTTAGATTTTCCTAATTATCTTTAAAAATTCATTTTTATAATAAGCTTGTTTTAATTAGGATCTATATAAGGGGAATATGTTATTTTGGTTATGTCACATTTCTTTGAATCTAAAGTCCTTCCTTTTCCCTATGCAATTGTCTTGTTGAATAATTAAAAGAGTGTGAGCCATTCTTATTTATTTGCTTCTTAATGGTTCACTTAACTTGTTCCCTCTATTCTCCACATTTTCCGTAATTTTAAGTTAGCTTTAAAGCTTGCTTCGGAGAAGGCAATGGCACCCCACTCCAGTACTCTTGCCTGGGAAATCCCATGGGCGGAGGAGCCTGGTAGGCTGCAGTCCATGAGGTCACGAAGAGTCGGACACGACTGAGCAACTTCACTTTCACTTTTCACTTTCATGCATTGGAGAAGGAAATGGCAACCCACTCCAGTGTTCTTGCCTGGAGAATCCCAGGGACGGGGGAGCCTGGTGGGCTACCGTCTATGGGGTCACACAAAGTCGGACACAACTGAAGTGACTTAGCAAAGCTTGCTTAGATCCAGGTTCAAGGACCATAGGTAACAAAGAATGAAGAAGTGCCATTTGGTTGCCTGAAACAGTCCATATGGAAAAGATAGGATAAAGCTTAATTCTTTCCCTTTATATTGCCAATTTTCAGAATACATAAGAATGTTTTTCACTTTCTCTCTGTAAAATCTCTTATGAGATCATGATTTGAAAAATATGATAAGTGCATTTCCATCAACTGCTGTAAATGTTCTTGTGAATGCTTATGGTGTCCAGTTTGTTTTTTACCAAGAAGAGTCTTTTCGTGCCAGCTCCCTATGTCCTTTTGATATAATCCAACTGATTTTTTTGAGAACGTACTTGCTTTCTGGAATAACAAGATGTTTCAGGCTTTTACTACACATTTTATTCCTCAGACCAGGAATTAGCCATTTCTCCAAAAAGCTCTGCTTCTTTTTAGTGGGAAATTGGTTTTTTTAAACAAACTTTTTGTTGTGGAATAGTTTTAGATTAAAGAAAAATTGTGGAGATAATACAAAGAAAAATCTCATATACACCATACAGTTTCCCTCATTATTAGCATTAGTAGAGTGGTATATTTGTCACAATTAATGAACCAATACTGCTGCATTTTTAAAAAATAATTTTACCTATTATTTATTTATAGCTATTCTTTATTTATCGCTGTGCTGGGTCTTCACTGCCGGGTGGGTTTTCTCTGGTTGTTCTGGGTGGGGGCCACTCTCTAGTTGCAGTGTGCAGGCTCCTCATGGTGGTGGCTTCCCTTGTTGCAGAGCACAGGTTCCAGACATGTGCACTTCAGTAGCTGCAGCTCCTGGGTTCTAGAGCACAGGCTCAACAGTTGCGCTGCACGGTCCTACACGCTGTAAGGCGTGTGGGATCTCCCAGTATCAGGGACCGAGCCCATTTACCACTGAGCCACCAGGGAAGCCCTGCTGCATATTATTAACTGAAGTCCACACTTTACTCAGGTTTCCTTAGCTTTTATGTAATCTTTTTCTTGTTCCAGGATCCCAGTGATAATACCACATTACATTTAGTCAACAAGTCTCCTCAGGCTTTTCTTGGCTGTTTTTTTTTGACTCAGTCAGCTTCTCAGACTTTCTTTGTGATGACCTTAACAGTTCTGAGGAATTCTGGTCAGACATTTTATAGACTGTCCAACAACTGGGATTTGTCTGATGTTTTTTTCATAATTGCCCTGGGACTGTGCGGCTTGGGGAGGAAGATCACAGAGGTAAAATACCGTTCTCACCACATCCTATCAGAGGTTCATGCTATCAACATGATTTATCACCAATGACGTTAACCTTGATCACCAGGCTGAGGTAATACTTGTCAGGTTTTTCCCACTGTAAAGTTACTCCTCTCCTCCCTCTTCATTCTGTACTCTTTGGAAGTAATTATGCACAACCCACACTTATGGAGTAAGGGATGTTCCTTCTCCTTAAAGGGGGAGTGTCTATATAAATTATTTGGAATTCTTCTGCATAACAACTTTGTTTACATGCCTCTTCATTCATTCATTCAATTATTTATTTATTTATAACACTATGTACACATAGATATTGATTTTATATCTTGAGTTTTAATCCAATATAACTTTATTTATTTGTCTCAAGTTGCTCCAGTTTGGGGGCATTGGGCTCTTTCAGTTGGCACCTGTGTGCCTTTGGTATAATTCTACTATTGCAGGTTTCTTGAACACTTCACTAACTTTCTGGCACTACACGATGCTCTAGGATCATCTTGTATATTTCTTGCCCTAGTGTTAGAATCAGCCATTTCTCCAAAGAGCTCTGGTTCCTTTTACTGGAGAATGTTATTGCTGCTGCCGCTAACCGACTCTGTGTGACCCCATAGACGGCAGCCCACCAGGCTCCCCCGACCCTGGGATTCTCCAGGCAAGAACACTGGAGTGGGTTCCCATTTCCTTCTCCAATGCAGGAAAGTGAAAAGTCAAAGTGAAGTCGCTCAGTCCTGTCCAGCTCTTCGCGACCCCATGGACTGCAGCCTACCAGGCTCCTCCATCCATGAGATTTTCCAGGCAAGAGTACTAGAGTGGGGTGCCATTGCCTTCTCCCGGAGAATGTTATTAGAAATACAAGATAGGGGTGCTTGCTGCTATTGGGGTGTGTCATTGCTTCTAGGCACTCTCAGCTAACAGAGAAAGAAAATACATGTATGTATACTAACCTTTATATATACACATGGACATATTTATGGTGGCTCAGAGGTTAAAGCGTCTGCCTCCAACGTGGGAGACCTGTGTTCGATCCCTGGGTTGGGAAGATCCCCTGGAGAAGGAAATGGCAACCCACTCCAGTATTCTTGCCTGGAGAATCCCATGGACTGAGGAGCCTGGTGGGCTGCAATACACGGGGTCACAAAGAGTCGGACACGACTGAGTGACTTTATTTACTTACTTACTTATATGTAACCATTATAACTAAATCAAGCTAAAAATGGGTTCACACTGATGTCCCCAACTCTAATCCATTATCACATGGGTCATTTAGCTGCTTCTTCTTGCTTTTCTGTAACTTCCAACTCCAACACTAAGAAAGAAATCTTACTCTCACCATCCTCCAACCATTTACTTGACTGTTCAGTTCCAGTATGGATATATATTGGTTTCAGAATTGTTAAATCTATACCCTTGAGGGAAGCATCTTTATTGACTAGAGTACAGTACTTATTACGTACAATTCCTTTCACTTTTAGTCATACAGACTCCACCCATTTCCAAAGTTACTGAGGTCAGCACCTTTTTTCCCCATCCTTTTCAGACAGGTTGGTTCATGTTTGTCATACAGCTAAATTCTTTCATCACATTCTATTCTAGGATTCTCTGACCTCCTAAACGTTTTGGGAATAGTTTGTCAGACTTAACAATCTTGGTGCTAAGGGAGCTCTTTGCTACTGGTATATAATTATTTTTAGACCTATTCAGTAAACAGAACCAGGAAATAATTTTTTTTATGGTTATAATTTTTTAAAAACTTTAGACATAATTAACCCATTCAATTATATCTAATCCATACAATTCACCCACTTAAAGTGCACAATTTAACAATTTTAAGTATATTCACAGAGTTGTACAACCATTGCCAAATCAACTTTAGATTATTTTTATCACCCCACAAAGAAATTCTGTATTCATTAAAAGTCACTCTCCATTCCCCCAACCCTTTCCCATACCCCCTTCTCCCTACCAGCCCCAGGTAACTATCAATCTGCTTTAGGTATGGATGGATCTGTCCATCCTGGACATTTTAGATAAATGAAATCACACAAAATGTGGCTCTTTATGT
Source organism: Oryx dammah (assembly GCF_014754425.2). NCBI lineage: Eukaryota > Metazoa > Chordata > Mammalia > Artiodactyla > Bovidae > Oryx > Oryx dammah. Next base: position 375,904 of record NW_024080625.1, read on the forward strand.
CTTGTTTCTTTCGCTTAGCATAATGTTTTCAAAGTTCATCTATGTTGTAGTATGTAAGTACTTCATTCCTTTTCACTGTTGAATAATATTCCATTGTGAGGATATACCAAAATTTATTCACTCACCAGTGGATTAACATTTGGATTGTTCCCACTTTTTGACTATTACAAATAAAGCTGCTATGAACATTCATAAACTAGCTTTTGTGTGGCCATATGTTTTCTCTTCTCTTGGATATATAGCTAGGATTAGAACTGCTGAGTCATATACTAACTCTGTGTTTAGTATCTTGAGAAACTGAAAAATTGTTTTCCTACATGGCTGCATCATTTTACAATCACAGGCAATGTGTGAGGTTCCAATTTCTCCACATCCTCAATAACACTGATTATTATCTGTGTTTTTTATTATAGCCATCCTAATGTATGTGGTGTAGTATTAGATATTTTTTAAAATATTTATTTGGCTGCACTGGGTCTTAGCTGCAGAATGTGGGATCTTTAGTTGCAGCATGTGGGATCAAGTTCCCCTACCATGGATCAAACCTGGGCCCCCTGCACTGGGAGGGCAGAGTCTCAGCCACTGGACCACCAGGGAAATCCCAGACATTTCTTTTTAATCACAGAATCTTCCAGCAACCATACTCTCTTCCCAACACATATACTATGGTAAGAAAGTTTATCAGGTAAGTTTCATTTAATGATTATAGTTTATTGTTGATAAATAGTTCTGAATTAATGTAAAGAGAATGAAACTTAAATTTAGATATACTTAAGCTCAAGACCTAAGTTTCTGCCTTCCTATGTGTATAAAATGAATATATGTGTATAGTAAGAATATCTATCTCACAAGGTTGTTGAATGGATTCAATGAGGTAACACATGAAAGCTCTCTGTAAACTATAAGGCACTACACAAAGTCATCATTCCTGGCATTGTAGGGTGGTGAAAAAGTAAAAGCTTTTCCTTAATGATGCTCCTTTATAAGATGCTGCAATGGACTCTGAACCCCTGAAGAAGTGAAACCATGCATTACTCTTTACGTCCCGGATAGTGTCCAGCACATAGTGTGCCTACCACCACCCTCTCCTTTCCCTAAACTCTCAGGGAGCACTCAGACCACAGATAGGAATCATCTGCCTGCTTTTCCCTTAAGATTCACTTTTCTGTTGTCATCTCAGATAATGAGAATTTCTGCTGGTAGGGGTTCTTCTGGGTCTCCATCTTTTTTCCCTCACGTCTTGCCTCCCCTCTTGTTTTGCCCATTTGGATTTAGCAATCCAGCTTTCGAATGTGACTTCCTAAGCTCTACTTGCCTGGAGACTTGATGGGCCACTGAGTCAGGCTATTGCCTCATCTCTCTGCCCAGCCAGAACACTGAGGACATTATGACACACTTAGGATGTTGTATTATCTGGGGAGGGGACACTAGACACTCAAGTCCTATCAGTTATCAAATCCTGAAAATCTGCCTCTAAATCTCTCATGTCAGATTCTTCCTCTCCACTTTCACTGCCATCAGCCTCATTTAGATTTTATTACCTGTTGGATCTTTTAAAATCATGTGTTCATCTTTGATTATTTGCTATTGATACTTTGCTATTAATGACTTTGCTATTAATACTAGACCATAGGGTAACTGGAAAGGGAATGAGAATACTGTAAATTCCATTTTAAAATAAGATACTAGTAGCGAACAGAGCCATGGCATGGAGCCACATATACAAAGTTCTGGTGCAGTAAATTTCAAAGAGTAAGTTTACTATTCGTTAGTAAGTCAAGAAGTCAATTTAGTGAATTGTGACCAGCATTCAAAAAGTGAAGTAGAATACAATTTTAGGTAGAAAGTACTAGATGATATTATGCATAGCAAGCATATTATTCTGTTTTGGATATATAATATGAATGCAAAATTTATTTTTTACAATGGATTGATGGTCAAAGGTTGAAAACACTGAACTAGTGTATTCCATACGTTCTTTTCAACCTAAATGTTAATCTTGATCTATATCTTACATGAAAAACATACCAGAAGGCCTATAAAGGATTAGAACTCAGACTTCTTGGGTTTGAACTCTGGCTCTAATATTTACTTGGTGACTTTCAGCAACTTATAAATATTTTGTGTCTCAGTTTGGTCATCTGTAAAATGGGCAGGCATACTAATACTACCTCTCTGTGAGAGTTATAAAGAGGAATAAATGGGTCAATACAAAAAGCACAAAAAGCATCTAGAACAGAATCTGGCACAGAGTAATAAATTAAGAAATGTTAGCCATTATTATCGGAGAAGATGATGGCACCCCACTCCAGTACTCTTGCCTGGAAAATCCCATGAACAGAGGAGCCTGGTAGGCTGCAGTCCATGGGGTCGAGAAGAATCAGACATGACTGAATGACTTCACTTTCACTTTTCACTTTCATGCATTGGAGAAGGAAATGGCAACCCACTCTAGTGTTCTTGCCTGGAGAGTCCCAGGGACAGGGGAGCCTGATGGGCTGCTGTCTATGGGGTCGCACAGAGTCAGACACGACTAAATCGACTTAGCAGCAGCAGCAGCCATTATTATAAATATTCTCACATCATTTAGTAATGGAAATCAGGATTTTAAAATTCCATGTTTCTAACACATACCATTTTAAGTCAGGTCATAGTCTTCTCACACATAGGCCAATCATCTATAGACTAGGCCTGTCATTTACAGATTTCAATAAAGACTCTTTGGGCAATCATCTCAGAATCTTCCCAGAACAGAGATTGAATCTGCATCCCTTGCATTGGCAGGTGGATTTCTAACCACAGGACCACCAGGGAAGCCCTTTTCTTTTCTTTTTTTGGCCACACTGCACAGCTTGTGGGATCTTAATTCCCCAATCAGGGACTGAACTCAGCCATGGCGGTGAAAACGGGAGTCCTAACCACTGGACTGCCATGGAATTTCCTCTACCAAGTATTGTGATTGAAGGGCACAAGCTGTATGCCCTCGTTTAAAACCTGTACTGTGCACATCACTGAGCTGAGGGCTTCCTTCATTTTTACAATATAAGGGAAGTCCAGCAACATAATGCCAGTAACACAAGGATTGCTAGGTTTCACTGAAGTTAAACAGCTGATGCACTGCTCTTTGAGAACTTCTCTCTTAGTGGTTTTCTAGTAAATGTTTAACAACTAGCTCTCAGAGTGGGGAAAAAGCCCTGATTTGTAGTGCTAGCCAATTTCCATGGTATAAATGCTTCCCTTATGACCAATTTCAAGCTACCAGTGTGAATCACTGAATGCAGAACTGTGGGAACAGGTGTATACAGTCATTTCTCATGAGCCTTTACAAGAAGACACCACCACCTGCATGTAACTGTTTCATGCCTTTTTGTATATGGAAGAATGAAAGGTTTTTTTAATAAAATATTTTTTAACCATCAAATGTTTCTTTGTTTTGAAGTATCAAATCAATGGACACCTTGGTCCTGCAAAGAGAAAGGAAAGATTTATTCTGGAATGAAGATTTTGAGACAATGTGACTCCAAGACACTGAACCACTCTTTGAATAATGTAAAATGTTACAGCTCTCCAGATTGTTCTTTTGAAAAGTTTTCTTTTCTAAATCAGAATTCAGACCAAACAGCCCGTAAAAATGATCTCCTGTTCTTATTAGATAAGAAAATGAGAATGGGCAATCAGATGAATGCAGGAAGGCTGTAGGAGCAAGTCTGCCTCACACTGAAAAAGAACTGCCAGCTTGACTGGACTAGGACTGCAAAGTTCAATCTGAACCATCCATCTAAAGATCCCACTAGGTGTTATTACATATTGAATAACCTAGATTTGGGGAAACGCAAGGATGGAGAAGTTCACGGTTCTGGAGGACTGTCCTGGAAGAGCAATTATGACAAAGCCAATCAGAGAGGGAGCAGACATTCGAGTTTCAAGTGCCCTACAAGGGGACAGAAGAATTCCTTAGCCCTGACAATGATGTGCTGTGCTGTGCTTAGTTGCTCAGTCATGTCCAACCCACCAGGCTCCTCTGTCCATGGGATTCTCCAGGCCAGACTACTGGAGTGGGTTGCCATGCCCTTCTCCAGGGGATCTTTCCAACCCAGAGATCAAACCCACGTTGACCGCATTGCAGGCAAATTCTTTATCAACTGAACCACCACAATTTATTCCCATTAAAAAAGCATTTGCTATTAAATGAAAACATAGAATAGTAGTTCAGAGCTAAACACTGGAGCAGAATAGGTCCCGGTGTGAATTATCATTTTGCCATTTATTAGCTGTGAGAGACCTTGAACATATTATTTAAATTTTCTGAACTTCAGTTTCCTCAATTGAGGAAAAAAGGGAATATAACTGTACCTACCTCCTAGAATTACTTTAAGGATTAAGTTAGATAATACATATAAAGTACTTAGCCTTGATCAGGTGCTCAAAAATTAGTACTAATAACAATAATAAATAAATCTCAGTCCTACTTTTGGAAGCTAGATGCCTGATGTAGTAGATACTACACTGTTTAAGTAGATACTATGTCTTAGCATCATAATAAATCTCATCCCAGATTTATAATTGTTTCCAGGTAAATTCAGAGCTAAAACTGTCTATGACTGGGCAGGAGTTGCACAGGAAAGAAAATTTAAAGCCTGCATCTGTATAGGATGCCTTGAGCAAGTCGGATGTATTGACTGTGAGGTTAATCTAAGAGCTGATGGTTAATTTCAAGAGAGTGAAGTGAAGTCACTCAGTCGTGTCCGACTCTTTGCGATCCCATGGACTGTAGTCTACCAGGCTTCTCTGTCCATGGGATTTTCCAGGCAAGAGTACTGGGGTGGGTTGCCATTTCCTTCTCCAGGGGATCTTCCTGACCCAGGGATCAAACCCAGGTCTCCTGCATTGCAGGCAGACGTTTTACCCTCTGAGCCACCAGGGAAGCCCAATTTCAAGAGAAGATGTCAGTTATTCTGGGGATGATGCTGACATGGATCTTTTTTTTTTGCTTTAATTAAAGCATAGTTGATTTACAATGTTTCAGGTGTACAGCAAAGTGATTCAGATACACACACACACACATATCTTACAAGATACTGAATATAGCTGGCATGGATCTTTGTCAGAATCTTCCAGATTTCAATTTAGAATGGTGCCATCATTTGTACCACAGCTTCTGTGGGCACTACGGTATCATGCTGTCAGCAAACATTAAAGGGACCATCCCACCTCAGAGCAGGAAGTCATCTAAATCTAACAAAATCATTCTTGTCTGCATTCCCTGTCTCAGTCTCTTCATTACATATTTAGTCAAAGCTGGTGACACCAGAATATAAACTTAGTTTAATTAAACCATCCCCCAGTGTGCTTTAGTGGTCTGCACCAAGAGCACTAGCAGTCATGAAGAGGAAGCTGAGGATGAATTCTTTGTGTGAGGTCTCCATTTTATACTGATTTCACTGAACACAAGATGGACTGTTTGCAGCAGGATCATTGGGGACAACAGGCACTGGAATCTGTGCAATGATTTCTATCTCTGGTCTTTTTGGCATTGATTGAGGTTTCAGGCAAACAGAGGCACTGAGGACCTAGCAACAATCGCTAGGGAGCTTCCTGGTTGCCAGCAACAGTAAATACCACAGAGACACAAAGACTCAACCTTTCACATGCGCACAATGGAACCTAGAGCCTGGTTTCTTATTTCAGATACAACAGAGTCCTCAAAGTAGAGCACGATAGCTTCTTCTTTCCCCTCTTTATATTAGATCTGTTTAATTCTGTACAGAAATATATACTGCCCAGGAGCCTAAATGACCATCTTGTTTCTAAGTTTGTCTAAGAACATTTATATTATAATCTCTCTCTCAGTAATATCCTTTTTTGTTGGTTTTTTTTTTTTTTTTACTATTTTGAGGGAGAAATGGAAGGAAATGCTGTTGTATATCTGACTTTGGAATTTTAAATAATGCATGACTTGTTTAATGTGTTTGTAATTGTCAGTCTTCTGTAAGAGTTACAATTGATATCCACCCTTCTGAAAATACTCAGGAATAATATTTGAAAGATCTTCTTCTCCAAGTTTACTGTCTCATCTGTTTTTAGAAAAGATAGAAGGACAAAGAATATGAGCAATTTAAGGTTTTTTCATGACTCATTCAAGGAAATTGCATAATAGCCTTCCTCAGCCAAGTTCATATACTCTTCTCAAATACCTTGCTGTTTTCTTTACTCTGTTCCTTCATCCTGATCTCTTTTTCCATCCTTTCCATGGGCCATTAACTGTTCTTTCTTTTCTCTAAGGCTGTAAAACTCTCTAATGTATAATCATGTGGTTTGCAAGGTGATAAGGGAAAACTGAACTACCCCAAAGCTTGCCAGCCTGTCTCCTAGCAACTGTATAATACGTTGCTTAGTAACATGAAGGGTGAGAGTGAAGTCTGTCTTACATACATAAAAATATTGAAATCATTTAAAAATATTAATCCTGGGCTCATTTACTAAAATATACAAAATTCAGAGATATTCTTACCATGAGGAAGGTCTTATTTAAGGCCATGATATCTTGAGTATATCTCTACATCTTATAATCTATATACAAGAATAAAAGATTGCTGTTCTTATAAGCAGATTAAAAAAACCCTAAACCTGCAGCATTTTCTAATCCTTTCTCTTCAACACATGCATAATCAGTGTTTAAGGGGAATGGAGAAATGATCTTTTAGACTGAGCAGATGAAGAAAAACGCAGCCTTTCCTCTCTTCTGCACATGTATAATTGATTTTTAGATCTAAAGGAAGATGGAGAAATGTTTCCCAAAACCTTTTTCAGCTGGACATCATTGAGGATTGTGTCTTTCAGGATTACAATTGTCTGAAGAGTAATTCTCTGTCAATTTATCCAGGAGCTATAAAAATTTAGAAATAACTGAATCACACTACTGCAAAGCATTAAAACTCTTTAGTTTCAAATGGTAAATTATTAATTACAAAAGGTTATTATTTATTGAAATAGACCTACTGCATCAGATTCTTCAGTTCAGGAACTAGCACCCTAGTTACTTCAGAACATCAGGAAACACTGATGCAGCGGATGATTTCCATATGCTACAAAGGGTTTAGCTTCTACTATTCTCGCTCTTGGATTTATACATGTAATGCTTAAAGAGGAAAATTCAAAGACCAAGTCCTAAATATTCTGCCACATCCTCCCCCTCCCTTTCAACTAGGCCCTTTGGCTAATAAAATTGGTCAAGTTTTTAATTAATCATTTCTTCATTCTGCAAATATTAAGACAGTTTTGAAATATAATGACAGAATTTAGTGATTAGTTGGGATTAACTTAAATCAGTTAAAACATACATAAAGTGCTAAGGACAGAGCCTGACACATAGTAGATATTATATAAGGTTATTATTATTTTAAACTAATTTGATCAACTGGAAGGATTGTGACAATGAACTGATATTGAGAATATGGAACAACTGAGAGTATAGAATACTGAGAAGGACAATGGAGAAAAATAATTAATTTCATTTAGATATATTGAATTTGAGATGCCTGCATGTTATCCAGGGGGATAAAAACAAATAAGAAAAATAAATTAAAGTTGGGGGCATATTGTATAATACTTAAAAAATATTACTTAAAAATAATACTTATTTTTTAATACTTAAAAAATAAATTCTTACTCTGTGTGTGGCTGGCTGTACATAAAAATGAACCAGTTATAATTCATCAGTATTTTACTTCTAACAATATCAATGCATCTATGAACACTTATGGAGGCAGTAAAAAATGTTTCTCACTAGTAAATCAAATCTCATCCTGATTTATCCATTACATGGAGTTAATTAAGACAAGGACTTGAGAGGAAGAGAAACACACACTTGGATGACTGGGGGAAGGGACCCTGGAGCTTCTTTTGATTGCTATTAAATCCCTGAAGCCAGTACACCATGGCAACGTTCCCAGTCTGCCACCTAATTTCCATCTGCTTTGAGTAAAAGGAGAGGCAGGACTGAGGCAGTTCAATGTGCATTCCTGTGAGCATATGTAATTGGGGTTAATGAAATGCAACTAAATTATAAATTGTGTTTCATGGAAAACTGAGATTATCCACTGTCTTTTATACTTCCTTCTCCTTCTCTTCTCAGGATGCCTTTGAGCCCCTTCCAAGTTTTGTCCCTTTTTCCCAATGTGAGATTTCATCTGACAAGATGTGGGGAAACCACCTCTTCAATGTACCACAGCAAAATTACAAATTAAAATTTGTATCTCAGTACATAAATATTATATTTAAAAGAGTGGTTCAGTAAATAACTGAACATCAGTGAGTGACCTCAAAGCATTGCATTACAATACCAGAGGTATATTTTTCATATTTAGAGTACATGTACTTATTATGTTATTATGTTATAAGTCTTACTTCTGGAATAGAAATTCATTAATATTTATTTATCTCTGCTATACACACAAAAGTCCTCCCCCAAATAGATGAAACTCAGTTACCAGAATCACCACAGATAATTCTTACCATTGTTATCCAGAAAAAAAACTATTATTTAGTAATAGTGCATTTGTTGACAAGAGGTTGAAAAGGTGAATGTTAAGCTTTAAATAAAATGCTGAATTCAGATGTGGGGTCATATTCTTACCTAAACTTTTTTTTTTTTGATCTGGCCAAGGGGGATGCAGTAGATATTCCTTAAAGGCCATACTTAGTAAGAGTCAATTCACTCAATATATTGATCAGTGCTGAACCTGAAAATAAAGATAAATGTAAATTCAACATGTCAGCATAATCATGTTCATCTCCTTGCTTCAATTAAAATTTGAGATGTGTTTTTGTTGTAGAATTTAAGGGAAATTTACTTGCTTGAATTTATCCATTTACAATCAAATTTGCCCAAGGCAGATTTCCCTGATGGTCCAGTAGTTTAAGAATCTGCCTACCAATTCAAGGGACGTGGGTTCTGTCCTTGGTCTGGGAAGATCCCACGTGTCGTGGGGCAACTAAGCCCATGTGCCACCACTACTGAGCAAATGTATCACAGCTACTGAAGCCTGAGCATCTAGAGCCTGTGCTCTGCAACAAGGAAACCACCACTCCGCACACCACAATGAAGATTCAGCACAGCCAAAAATAATAAAGAAATATTAAAAAAAAATTCTTTTTAACTTGGCATGAGGGAGGCAGCATGAGGTGACAGGCATTTTCATTTCACAAAGGATGCAGAGGCAGTGATGACCTGGCGTGAGAGACAGGGCACACCACAGCAGGATGAAGTGGAGAAATGTGACACACTTCTTTGTGTCTGAAAGCTCCTGCACTGACCTCTCTCACAGCGCTCAACATAGTTTCCATCCTCAGGACCTTGAACTCTGGCCAGAAAGCACGTTTTGTCTTTTGTATCAAGCCCTTACTACATTCTCATTTGCTGGTAGCCAAATCCAGTATTTGATGCTACTCAGCACTCTATCCTGATGTGGTCCTTCCTTTGTCTTTGTAACATCAGTGTCTTCAGCTTTTTCTCCTTCTTGGCCACTGCATCAGTGTTTCCTTTTCTGACACTTCTTTCTCTCAAAGTCCTTTACTGTTTTTAATTTATTAAGTCTATTCCCAAATCTGGTAAGTCAACCTCCAAAATATCCCCCACATGTATCACTTTTCTTGCAATGCAGATCGTTCCTTCTATCCCCATGGCTTTCATCCTAAAGCCTGGATGATTCCAAGTGAAAGTGTTAGTCGTTCAGTCATGTCCAACTCTTTGTGACCCCATGGGCTGCACCCTGCCAGGCTCCTCTGTCCATGGGATTCTCCAGGCAAGAATACAGGAGTGGGTTGTCATATCCTTCTCCAGGGGATCTTCCCAACCAAGGGATCAAACTGGGATCTCCTGCATTGCAGGCAGATTCTTTATGGTATGAGCTACAAATTAGTCTCCTTGTCTTTCATCTGAAATGCTTCCAATCCATTATGTGATAGATACATGATAAACTCTCACTGAATGGCTACAGTGAAAGAGGATGAGGAATAACTCTCCCATACTGCTGGTGGGGATGTACATAATCACAACCACTCTGGAAAAATTAGCATTTTTCTACTAAAGTGAACATATATTATCACCCTACAATTCCATTCCTAGGTATACAGCAGCAAAAATTTGTAAATATATTCACCCAAACACGTGTATGAGAATGCTAATAGCAATGCCATTTGTATTAGCAAAAAAATTGGAAACTAAGCAGATATCCATTAACATTGGGAAGTAGATGTAAATTATGGTATAATAGAAGTAAATTATGGTATAATCATACAATGGGGTATTACATAGAAATGAGAACAATGTAAAGAATCTGCCTGCAATGCAGGAGACCCGTGTTCAATCCTCAAGTTGGGAAGATCCCCTGGAGAAGGGAATGGCAACCCACTGCAGTATTCTTGCCTGGAGAATTCCATGGACAGACCATGGGGTCACAAAGACTCGGACATGATGAAAATTTATGTATGTATGTTATTCTTCAATAAAAAATTCTCAAATCGAAGAATAAAAAAGGAAGTCTTTTCACCTGGTGAACATAACTGTACCTGAATTGTGTTGCCTCTTTAGCAGCATAACTTGAAATTCTGGGTTACACTTGGAGAATTCTACTCTTATACCATACTGCTGGCACATAATACTGTTGTCATTAGGTTCCAAATATACATTGTCACCCCTCTAATACTGACCTTTCTCTGAGCAGTGCCAACTGCAGATTCCCTGTGGCCTCTATGACTTCTCCACTTGATTCACCTACCACCTCAAACAGTGTAACATTCAACTTGTAAGATCACATTGACTGATGGGTCCTGCCCTCAGTGGGCCTCCCGAGTGACTCAGCAGAAAAGAATCCACTTGCAATACAGAAGACTCAGGAGAGGCGGGTTCAACCCCTGGGTCAGGAAGATTCCCTGGAGGAGGGCATGGCAACCCATTCCAGTATTCTTGCCTGGAAAATCCCATCGACAGAGGAGTCTGGCAGTCTACAGTCCGTGGGGTCGCAAAGAGTCAGACACAACTGAAGTGACTGAGAACACACATACCCTCAACACCCTCCTCAAAACACTTATACAGGGACGTCTCTGGTGGTCCAGAGGCTAAGACTCTGTGCTCCCAAAGCAGAGGACACAGGTTTGATCCCTGCTCAGGGAACTAGATCTCACATGCTGCAACTAAGATCCTGCATTACACAACTAAGACTTGGCTCAACCAAAAGAAAATAGATAAATATTTTAAAAACACACAAACGCATTTCCTACTTAAACAGGCATTCCTTTTCAACTTCCCCGTTTCTGTAAACAGCACAACTAGCATTTCATTCTCTCATTTCTCCAAGTTGAAAACTTCAAGGGTTAATGTTGACTCTTTCTTTTCTACCTCATGTCCGATCAATCACCACCGGATTCATCCTTTGGGTGGTCGCTTCTATTATTCCTTTCTATCCATTCCCATGATAATTACAATGGTTTGATACATTCTGCTTAGATTATTACAATAACCTTGTTATTGGTCCACTTATCTGCAATCTCTTTCCCTACTCCACTAACCTGTCAGATTAATTTTACAGAAATGTTGTTCTCTTCCCTTCATTCCTTTCTATGAGAATACAACAGCTTCACATTGTCTATGTGTGTGAACTCAACCCAAACTCCTTCTTCAGACTGGGGTTCAAAATGCTTCATTAACTAGCTCCACTCTCCCTATATAACACATTACCCACAATTCTCTTGCATGCCCTAATCAAGTAAATTTCTTTGCCCTCCCTTATATAGGTACCATATCATCATCATATTATGTCTTTGCTAATATTATTTTCCTTAAATATTATTTAAGTACTCACTCTACTACTATACCATTCAGTTAAAAGCCACTATTCCAAAAAGAAGTTTCCATGATAAACCATAGATCATAATATAAAGACTTCTTCCTCTCTGAAATTTCTGTAATTTTCCATTCAAGGCAGTACAGAATAAATTCTATAGACAAAATTTGTTTTCAGCATCCACAATTTCCTCTTTCTATATATTCTTTAGAAATCCTTTAAGAAATTTTCAAACATATGCAAAAGTACAGAAAAATATAATGAACTCCTTTTACCCCTTACTAAAATTCAGTAACTATCAAGATTTTTGCTACAATCTCTTATCTATCATGTTTTCCCTTTTTCTTTGCTGAAGTATTTTAAAGCAAATCTTAGACCTTATTTATTTAACCTACTACTCTTCTGCATGCATCTCTAAAAGTTATAGAAAATTTCTTGCATAATCACACTACCATTATCACACTTAATAAAATTAATAATAATTTGTTGCTATTATATAATAACTAGTGCATATTCAAATTTCCCTGGTTATCTCGAACATGTTTTACATTTGGTTTATTTGAATCAGGATCCAAACAACATCTGTTGTTATATTTAGTGGTTAGGTCTCCAAAAACTCTTCTAATATAGAGCTGTTCCCCTTTCCCACCTTTTCCACCCATTCCACCATTGATTTGTTGCCAAAACAAGATAATTTGTCCTGTAGAATGTCCTACACTCTGCAGTTGTCTATGTTTTCCTCCTTGAGTTATCAACTGACTTGTTCCTCTAGCTCCTATATTTCCTATAAACGGAAGTGGGCTCTAAAGGCTTAATTAGATTCAGCACAATTGCTTCTGATGATCACTTCACCAGTGATGCTGTGTACTTCCTATGGGATCACATCTTAGGTTCACGAGGTGGAATTGTCTCACTGTTAGTAATGCTATGATTGACTAAGGAGTTCAGATGGCAACAGCCTATGCTTCTATTAATACATTCCCCATCAATATTTTATTTTTCATCCACTGATACTCTTTTCCTGAACAAATTATTTTGCTAGAGGATGTAAAGGGTGATTATTCTAACTCTATTATCACTTCTATATTTACAAGCTGGCATTACTCTATAAAGAATGATTTTCTCTAGTTAATGAGGATCATCTGGTTACCTTGAAATACAGGCAATGCAAGACAAATGCTCAATTATTTACTATATGCCAATGTATAGAGAATGGAGTTGGTGCCCTCGTTATCTCCAATGGTGCAAAGATAACATTAATTTTAGTTCACTTTTATCTTTTTTAATTTTTCTTTTGTTCTGTAGGGATATCTTTATGAACTCATGAGTTTGTACTGTTAACATACTACATAGTTGTATGTTAACAGACTACAACTGTACATGTGACATTATCAGTGATATGTATCACAATAAGACCACTCCAGCTGTTGTGTGGAGATTGAACTAGACAGTAGTAGGAGTGAAGGTAGAGGAGATCTAGAAGGGCACTGAGGTTGTCTGGGCAAGAGATGATATACTTATTAGAGTGGAGGCAATAGAGATGCAGAGAAAAGAATAATATTTGAGAGATATCTAGGAGATAGACTTACCAAGATTTAACTTATTCTATGGGAGGGATTGGAGGCAGGAAGAGAAGGGGATGACAGAGGATGAGATGGCTGGATGGCATCACCGACTCGATGGACATGAGTTTGAGTGAACTCCGGGGATTGGTGATGGACAGGGAGGCCTGGTGTGCTGCGATTCATGGGGTTGCAAAGAGTTGGACACGACTGAGAGACTGAACTGAACTGAACTAGTTCAATTCGGTATATATGTGAGAAACCTAGCTAGAGACTGGAAGTTTACTATAACATCTGGATCTAAAAGGAGATGTCAAGAAGTCATCGGCACACAGAAAGGATCTGCAATCTTGGGAATAAATGCACTTACCATCCACCAGAGTAGGATCCACAGTATAAAATAAGGAAAAAGTCTAGGACCAAACCTTGAGGAGCTCCAATATTTAAAGATTAAAAGAAGAAGAAGAATCAGAAACTGAGAAGAAACAAAAAAATGTAGGAGGGAAACCCAGAAAATAAGAGAATTTTGAAGCCAAAGGCACATAAAGTGTCTCAAGAAACAGATAACAGTCAACTGTGAGAAAGCTTATCACAGGTCAACAAGAACCCAAAAGTGCCCAGTGGATTTAGCAACAGAGAAGGCATTTGGTTTCAAGGAGTGGTGGGAGCAGAATCCAGACTGAAATGTATTTAGGGTTAAATAGGAGGTGAGAAGTAGAAAAGAAAAAAAAAAAAAGATGGGAAAAAGAAGTGATAAATAACTCCCTTGTTTCCTACAGAAGTTATGATATTTGGGGCCATTCAATGGATTCTACAAGGCTCCTCCCCATACACACACAGAAACACATGCCATTCTCAAACTTATATACATGTACTTGTTTTATTTCTTTAATTGGAAGAATCTAGAGAAAAGAGACCTTTCTACTACCTTTGAATTCTCTAAGCTATATAGGATGGTCCAAGGCTTATTGTAGACAGCGAGTAAATGTTAATTAAATAAAAAAGGAAAATGCTGTATTAAATACCTCTAAACTACTAACCATGAAAAGTTAATGAAAATATGCACAGAAAGAAATCATTCATTTAATTCAACAAACATGTATATAATGACTACCATATGCTAGGCAATTTGTCAAGGACTCGGATTCACATTGTAATGGAGGAGAGATACAGACCATCAAATAAATAATTTAATTTCCAAAAATACTATGAAAGAAAAATGTTTTATTGTAATTTTACTGTCGATGACAAATAATACATTAGTAGAATATTTATACATGTATGCTGATGTAAGTTAAAGAAGTTGACAGTAAATATAAAAAATGATCTAGTAAAAAAATGTTTTTTGTTTCCCATAGTTTGCATGCTATTAAGCCAGATAATGAGGAACAAAAACAATACATTATTATTTCCCCTCCTTTTCCATTTATATATTTAAGATTAACGGTGTTCATATATTTGATTTCTGACCTAGATCTTATTGTTACTTATGGCCAATAGGAGGGGGAAAAAAAGCCACATTTCATGAATGTTTCTGAGATAGAATTACAAAGAATCAACTGCATGAACCCGCCCCTCTTTTATTGAATCCTCTGTAAATTGCATAAAGAACGGAGGCTGTTGGGGAAATGACATATTTCTTTCATATTATAAAGATAATCAAATTCAAAACAGTGTCTCTCATTCCAAAAAAGGAGATTTTTATACTGTATCATGATCCAAAAGTGTGTGATTTATTTCATTATTAAATTTTTGAAAGAAGTATTTTCAATGAGCTACTTACTAATCCTTATACTTCCCTATGACATTTAATTCCTATTTTTGTTAAGTGTATCTCTGATTTCAGAAAAAAAAGCTCCAAGTCATCCTTAATCCTCTGTCTCTTTACTGAAATATACTTCTATTTGCAAAAGGGATGTATAAAGATAAGATAATAGGGACTATTTGTCCTATAAAATATGCAAGAAATAGGTAAAATTATTTGTGTCAGGTCTTGTTTTTTCCTAGAGAACACTACTGCAGCAAATTTGAACAAGTAAAGCAGAGCTGGGGCTGGCAGGCTAGAAAAATCCATGGCTGCCACTGTCACAGCACAACCTGCAGCAGCTGTCTCAAGTGCCTCTCTCCCACGCCCAAGCACTGCCTGCCAGCCCAGCAGGAATGAATGGATTCTGCAGAGCACTATAAATGGTGCTGCAGACCCTGAAAATCTCTTGCTAAAAGCCAAAAGGAAAAATTATCTGCCAAAATACATATTTTCAACTTCAGGGGCCATAGCAAACCTCTTTACCTCTGAAATTTCATTAGCAATGTCAAATGGTACCCAGTCCAGAGTCATATTCTGCTCTGTACATCCTTGTTGATAATGGAAGCTTTCTGAGTAGCAAAAGAATGTTACTGCAGTCCACTTCCTTAAGCAAAGCCTTTTGTCCCAAGAGGCAGTTGAGCAACCACCAGTGTCTCTGATTGAATAGCAGCTGTATGAGGCTGGCTACAATTCCCACAGTTAGAAGCCCAATCTTAGAGGAGGAGAATTTACTGAATTCACATAAGATTTACATTTTTAAAAAAATGCATTTATTGAGGTGACATCTACACAGCTGTCTATGGAAGGAGGCAATATTACAAAATGGTCTTCTTTTTTACACTATACAACTCTCTTCCTTTCTAATGTGGTGTCCCAGTAATTTTCTCTTTCCAGAAGAGAGAACAATGCAGAATATAATCGCATGCACAGGTAGTACTAGCGTCTAAACTCAATTCTCTCTCCTTGTATTTTCTCAATTCTATATTAGAAAAGATGATCATTTTAAGCAACAATACACGACATAAAATATATTAACATAGACTTCTGGAATATTTCCAGTAGAGTAAGTATGGTATGTTCATTAGATCTGAATTATCTTCATGTTAGAACTACTTGTGTGCTTCCATAGTTAGTATGATTGTTCTTTTCATCTACTGTTTTTGTTTAGCTTTCAGGGAGAGGTGGCAAAAGAAGGTCTGGAAAAAAATTACTTGAACCTGAGAAACCATTTTGGATGGTTATTGAATAATTTTTTAATTAAAAAAAAAAAAACAAAACATTTACCCAAGCCATTTTAAGCATTATTCCCATCTTCTCTTCTACTTTATTTTTAAAGCACTAAAGATACTGAATCTTCACCGAATGTGGGTTTAGTACACTTTGAGGGAGAAGCTGAAAGTAATTTTCCATTAAAATATTTCATCTCAAATTCTGCGATTAAATGCTGGGAGGAAAACCTTTACATTGATGATTTTAACAGCAGTTTGAGGTTTAAACAATATAAAATCACCCAACTCCAGTTCTCTTTCCCTCCCTCCCCCCACCCCTTCCCAACCCCACCCCGTAATGGATGCGCGGCTGACTGTTTTTGCTCGGTCTCTTTGTCTGAAGGATGCAAGCAGTCTATGGATGCTAGGGGAAAAGGGGTGGGGGAGAGATTACCTCATCCCATGTCGCATGCACCAATCACCACTCTTCTGTCGTGGCTCCTCTGGGCAGATTGAGGGGTCTGGACCAACAGGAAAAGGCCCCAGCCCATCCCCATGGTGACCGAGTTGTATATAGGGAGCCTCAGACGCCCATGTGCCGCAGGTTCTCTTACATCGACCGCCTAAGAGTCGCGCTGTAAGAAGTAACAACCTCTTCTCCTCTCCGCCATCTGCTCGGCAGCCGCAAAACAGCAACTATGGTAAGAGTGTCTCCTCTGGCTCTTTGTGACGCTGGGTGGGGTCAGCCTCCCCAGGGTCTCCTTGGAAACTCTTAAAACCTTTGTCCTTTACAACTCGATGGGTAAGAGCAGCTTTACACTTTATTTGCGAGGTTTAGCTTTGTCTGCGGCCGGGCTCCCCGCCGCAGTGCGGGGTGCAGGAGCCCCGCCACGACTGAGTCCAGGGCGCGGCTGAGCCGTGAGGGGGAACAAAGGCGGCGCCTAGGGAGGTTTTGTTACCCGAGCCCCTGGCAGCCGCGTGCAGCAGCCCATCTGTCGGTCAAGAAAGGGGCTGGGGCAGGCAGGGCGGTCTTGGCGTCGCCTGCTCGGCCCCCGTGCGCGCACGATAGTCGTGTGACTCGGAGAGGCCCTTCCTCGCGTTGTTCCCCAGGGACAAGGAGAGGATTCGTCGACCGAAAAGACGGGGGTCGGTGGGTGTAGCTGGGAAGAAGACTCGGGGAGAGAAGGAAAGGGACAAAGCGGAGCCTGAGGTTAGTATTTAAAAAAAAGGATCCCTCGCCAGTTCGTTGGTGTTTTAGAAAGACACCCGTGTATTAACAGGCAAAATGGTTAGTTTCCGTGGCGGCCGGCGTCGAGGCGGCGCAGGGGCGGAGTTGTTTGTTTCTGCTTCTCTGGCCTTGGAGCCGCTGGGCGGGGTTCGTCCTCACTAAGCCTCCTCTGTCAGACTTTTAACAAGCCTTTCATCTTTGCAGAACCGTAGGCGTTAAAAGGTTTTTCATTCACTGTCAAAACTTAGTTTTTTTTTTTTTGAGGAGCAAAGTTACAGTTCACATGACAAGCCCTTTAACATCTGGTCTGGGGCCGCCCCGCCCTGGCTGACTCCTGTGTGTGTGTCTTGATCGCATGTTCAGCGAGAGAAAAAGCCGATTTTGTGAGCCAGGGTGCTCTAATGCAGAGGACCCAGGGAAACGCCCTTCCCCGCCCCCAGCCCCCGTTTGTCAGTGACTAGACAATGGACAGACAAAGGAAGTTGTAACCATAAAGGCTACGGAGGGGACACTCTCTACTGAATGTAATGAGCATGAGTATTCTGTGGTGGGTACGAAATTTCAGAATGAAAACATTATTTTGTTGTTTTATATAAATATTTCATTATTCTTCCACTAGGCTTTAAGCTTGGTAGCTTTTCATGTTCTATTTATTTCTAGTTTAGGAACTGTTGTTTTAAAGATACTAATACTTTTTCAGTTTTTTGCAGTGGAGAAGATTCTGGGAAAACTTTCTTAAATAATGAAAATGCTGCAGACAAAGAAGACTTACAGTCTTGTGTAGCTGTCTTTTGTTCTAGTGCATCTTCATTAATTCATTTCAGTTTAGGCATATGGTCCCAGGCTGGGTCAGAAGAAGAAAACTGGCAGATAGCACAATGAGATCATGTAGGCAGTTGCTGGAAATAGAGCTTGCTCTGTTAAATAATGTAGCAGACGGTACAGGCTGGCACCAGGCACAGCAAATGCAGCAATGAAGGAGACAGTCCTTGTTTAGCTTCTACCCCCTAATACTGATGGATTCTGCAGATAGACTGCAGAAGGGTGTGGCTTATAGCCTCAGCTGCAATACAGATGTCCATATTGAAATACCAAGTCCTATCAGAAAAAATGTTCATCTTTAAAGGTGAAGGAGGCAGTAATAATGATTGCAATTAACTAGTGATTGAATTTACTTCATTTTACAAAAATTTCATGCTTGACTATTTTTTAAATATGAAAAATCTTCTATTCAAGTATGGCTTGGAACAATCGGCTTGCACCATGTGCTTAACAGTGCAGCCTTATTATTCAGACCACACCCATCTGCAGCATTTGTAGCAAGTGCTTTTCTTTAACTGTTTCTATTATGTTAGGGATATGACCTCAAATAAATTTGAAGAATACTTGTATATTACTAGAAATCGTTTTGGAAATTTATTGAAAATTGAAAATGCTAATATAACTAATTTTACAATTTTTCTCTTTTCCTTCCCACAGCGTGAGTGCATCTCCATCCACGTTGGCCAGGCTGGTGTCCAGATCGGCAATGCCTGCTGGGAGCTCTACTGCCTGGAACACGGCATTCAGCCCGATGGCCAGATGCCAAGTGACAAGACTATTGGGGGAGGAGACGACTCCTTCAACACCTTCTTCAGTGAGACAGGCGCTGGCAAGCATGTGCCCAGGGCAGTGTTTGTAGACCTGGAACCCACAGTCATTGGTGAGTTGACCTCAGTAGCTTCAGTGAGAATCCTGGGGATCTGGGACAGGAGGTGTGTCCTGTGGACTCCACTGATACCCTGGGGTGGAGCTTGTGTGGGTCGTTGATGGGTGGCTGCTTCATTTTCCTTTCCAGATGAGGTTCGCACTGGCACCTACCGCCAGCTCTTCCACCCTGAACAGCTCATCACAGGCAAAGAAGATGCTGCCAACAACTATGCCCGAGGTCACTACACCATTGGCAAGGAGATCATTGACCTCGTCTTGGACCGAATTCGGAAACTGGTATGTGTATTCTCAAGAATAAAGTAAATTAATGAACCTAAGAGAGATATTTGAAATATGCTCTTTTTTTTTTCAAACACAACTGAAATGCAATAAAGAGTGAGTTAATTATTCCTTTATAAAGTTCAATTAAAATATGGACTATTTGATGTCATTTGATAAATATTCATGAAGATATTTTTAGTAAAGAAATGCTGAGTAATTTAAGGAAGGTCTACATTTTAAAAGTTTCTGTCAAAATGCAATCTAATTTTTGGAATTAATATGAAAAGTGAAAATCTTTACTATGATGACATAACAAAGAGCAATAACTATGTTTTTTTCTGTTCCTCTTTTAACAGGCTGACCAGTGCACAGGTCTTCAGGGCTTCTTGGTTTTCCACAGCTTTGGTGGGGGAACTGGTTCCGGGTTCACCTCCCTGCTGATGGAACGCCTCTCTGTCGACTATGGCAAGAAGTCCAAGCTGGAGTTCTCCATTTACCCAGCCCCCCAGGTTTCCACAGCTGTCGTTGAGCCCTACAACTCCATCCTCACCACCCACACCACCCTGGAGCACTCTGATTGTGCCTTCATGGTAGACAATGAGGCCATCTATGACATCTGTCGTAGAAACCTCGACATTGAGCGCCCAACATATACTAACCTGAATAGGTTGATAGGTCAAATTGTGTCCTCCATCACTGCTTCCCTGAGGTTTGATGGAGCCCTGAATGTGGATCTGACAGAGTTCCAGACCAACCTGGTGCCCTATCCCCGCATCCACTTCCCTCTGGCCACATACGCCCCTGTCATCTCTGCTGAGAAAGCCTACCATGAACAGCTTTCTGTAGCAGAGATCACCAATGCTTGCTTTGAGCCAGCCAACCAGATGGTGAAATGTGACCCTCGCCATGGTAAATACATGGCCTGCTGCCTGTTGTACCGTGGCGACGTGGTTCCCAAAGATGTCAATGCTGCCATTGCCACCATCAAGACCAAGCGTACCATCCAGTTTGTAGACTGGTGCCCCACTGGCTTCAAGGTTGGCATTAACTACCAGCCTCCCACTGTGGTACCTGGTGGAGACCTGGCCAAAGTACAGCGAGCTGTGTGCATGCTGAGCAACACCACAGCCATCGCTGAGGCCTGGGCTCGCCTGGACCACAAGTTTGACCTGATGTATGCCAAGCGTGCCTTTGTTCACTGGTATGTGGGTGAGGGCATGGAGGAAGGAGAGTTTTCTGAGGCCCGTGAGGACATGGCTGCCCTTGAGAAGGATTATGAGGAGGTTGGTGTGGATTCTGTGGAAGGAGAGGGAGAGGAAGAAGGAGAGGAATACTAAAGTTAAAATGTCACAAAGGTGCTGCTTTTACAGGGAAGCTTATTCTGTTTCAAACATTGAAAAGTTGTGGTCTGATCAGTTAATTTGTATGTTGCAGTGTATACGCTCATATACAATTACTGACCTATGCTTTAAAATATGATGCTTTGTTACAGACCCAAGCTATCCATTTCTCTGATGGGTTTGAATAAAGTATTCCCTGTCTTAAATGAACTCAGTCTTGTGTTTTCTATTCAGGTGTCCAGAAAATTTTTATCTATTCAGTACATTGAGAAGAAAGAATAACTATTGACTGTGGTTTATACATATTCTACACAGCAACTTGGTTTTTAATTTTAAATTGTCCTAGTATATTATAAAACAAAATATAAATACATATCTAAAAATTATCATTAGATGTAAATCAACTGTACTTCAACTTTAAAAATTGATTTTAAAAAAGGTGAAGAATACCATTAGATAACATCCATGCTACTCTTTTTTTTTTTTTTTCATGCTACTCTTAAGTTTTGACAACCATAATAGTTAAATTCCTGGTTCTTTGAGAATTTATATCTAATGCACAACTAAAATCTGGTTGACTGCTGAGTCTCATGCAACTAAACAGAGAAAATGGTGAATACTCAAAATGCATCATGGAGGGCTTATGAGCCTATTTTCATGTGCCTCATCTCCTTGGCAAGTGTCTAGTGCCATCATGCTTCCTCTGCCCTGGGTTCTAAAAAGATGTTCTCTCCAAGCAGTTTCCTACTATACTAGACCTCATTCTTTACTTTCTTCTCTCCAAACTTATTTTCAGCTGAATATCACATCGGAAAAGCCTGATACATTTATTCACTCTAATGTATTAATTATATATCTGAACTTTAACTCTCAAAGGATTTTCTTATTTTAATATGAGCCAATAACTTCAAAAGACAGAATTCTAATAGTGTAATTGTAGGCAACAACCAACATGGTGAAAGAAAGAAACTGTTTTGGACTAAGGACTTCAGCAACAGAGGCCAGCTGCCAGTCCACCTGACGAAAAGGCTAAGAGCCCAGGAGCAGCAAGCTGTCTTGGGCCATCATGCTACCTTGTTCTGGGATAACACCCAGTGACAATGAAATGACTTTCTGGTATTAACTACCTAATCTATTTTTTTCTTTGGCACTGCAAACTAAAGGGTGTAATAGTACTGTAGTACTATAATCAGTTTAGTGTAAGTTAATAGAAATAAAATAAATAATATCAACTAATTTGAAAGTCAATTCGGTATTCCTTAGCAGTTTTTTGTGTTTTTGTTTTTGTTTTTAATATTTATCTGTTTGGCTGTGCTGGGTTTTAGTTGTGACACTCGAGATCTCCGATCTTCGTTGTGGATGCGGGATCTTTAATTGCATGGGGGATCTTTAGTAAATTCATAGTTGAAGCATGTGGGATCTAGTTCCCTCATCAGGGATCGAACCCTGGGTCTCCTGTGTTGCCAGCGCAGAGTCTTAGCTACTGGACCAAGAGGGGACTTCTGCTCAGCAGTTTTAACTAAAGCTAATGGAAACAGATCTGATGCACAAAAGTAAAAGGTTTTGCTCATTCAGATAAAAAACTAGTGTGGAAACAAGATCAAATGTCAGCGTTTAATTTACATTCCCAGCATACAGCAAAATACGATACACAGTAGATGTAAAATGGTCATTGGCTAGAAGAGTAAAGTGTAAGATAAAATAGGAACAAATATAAAAATCATAGAGTTAAAAGCCCTGTGATCTTAACCTCAATCGTAAATATCAGAACCAGGACATTTTAGAGAAATGACTGATTCCAAGCCTGGAGCATGAAATACACAAGTTCAGCCTCATTTTTTTTTTTCTCATTCCAGAAAGCAGGGAAAATATAAAAGACCAAAGTCAAACCAAAAAGACAGGAGTCAATTGAAGAGGCTCTCACTGATGATACAAAGTGAGTATTGAAAACTATAGTGACTGCAATGGATTTAACTGTACAAAATTTGTTAAAATCCATGAATTCATTATCGTTTTTGTTTAGCTTAAAAAAATTAATCTAAAAAATTACTAAAAACATTGAATAGAATTACCATATGATCCAGAAATTCCATTTCTGGGTAAATACCCAAAAGAATTGAAAGCAGGGACTCAGATATTTGTATACCCATGCTCACAGCAGCATTATTCACAATAGCCAAAAGGTGGAAGCAGCCTTAATATTCATGAATTGATGAATGAACAAAATATAGGCAATGGAATATTATTCAGTCTTAGAGAAGGAAATTTTGACACATGCTATAACATGAATGAATTTTGAGGACATCATGCATAAGCCAGACACATAAAAAAACAAATATTGGTACTTTCCTGGTGGCGCAGTGAATAAGAATCCACCTGTTAATGCAGGGAACACAGGTTTGAACCCTGGAATATCCCACATGCCACGGAGCAACTAAGCCCGTGTGCCACAACTGCCGAGCCGGAGCTCTAGAGCCAGAGAGCCGAAACTACTGAAGCCCGCTTGCCTAGAGACGGTGATCTGCAACAAGAGAAGCCACTTCAGTGAGAAGCCACACGAAGAATAGCTCCCACTCACTACAACTAGAGAAAGCCCACATGCAGCAATGAAAACCCAGCACAGCCAAAAATAAATAATTTTTTTAAAAAAGCAAATATTGTCTCATTCCACTTATGAGGTAACTAGAATGGTCAAATTCATAGAGACAGAAAGTAAGAGTTCCCAGGGCATGGGGGGAGCATATAATGGGAAGTTATTGTTTAAAGGATACCCTGTTTCATCTGTTTGGAATGATGAATAGTGGTGATGGTTGCACAACAATGTGAATGTACTTAATGCTACAATTTCAACTAGACATTTAACATAGGTTAAAATGTAAGCAACAGGGATATATTGTATAGCACAGAGAAATAAAGCCATTATTTCATAATAACTTTTATTTTTAGTGAAGTGTAGCTGAAAGCCAAAGAATTGATGACTTCAAACTGTGGTGCTGGAGAGGACTCCTCAGAGTCCCTTGGACAGCAAGGATATCAAACCAGTCAATCCTAAGGGAGATCAACACTGAATATTCACTAGAAGGACTGATGCTGAAGCTGAAGCTCCAGTATTTTGGTCACCTGATGTGAATAGAAGACTCATTGGAAAAGTCCCTGATGCTGGGAAAGATTGAAGGCAGAAGGAGAAGAGGGCATCGGAGAAAAAGATGGCTGGATGGCATCACCCGATGCTATGAACATGAACTTGGGCAAACTCTGAGAGATGATGAGGGACAGGGAGGCCTGGCATGCTGCAGTCCATGGGGTCACAAAGAGTCAGACATGACTGGGCAACTGAACAACAAAAACAACATAGCTGATATAATATTTATAATAACTTTAAATGAAGTGTAATCTATAAAAATACTCGATCTCTACATTGTACACTTAAAACTTCTATAATATTGTAAACACCTATATTTCAGCTTTTTTAAAAGGTTAAAATAGTACATTTAATGTTTGTAATATCTCACCATGATTAAACAAACAAACAATGGAAGCATAAACCCAAACAAATTTTTTAAATTACCTGTAAGGGAAAGGAATATGGTCTAGCCAGTCTTCTTTGAATGTATTTGTTGTATCATTTGACTGTAGAAACATGTAAATGTATTATGTATTATACAAATGAATTAAATCAAGGTGGAAAAAATATCTACCAATCAAAAGCAAAATGAAACAAATCAATCTAACCAAGTATGAAGTTGGTGGCTTATTTACAAACTGGAGGATTATTTCAAGTGACTTTAAATCATAGTATTTTGGGAATTTGCTGGTAGTTCAGTGATTGGAAGTCCATGTTCTCACTGCTAAGGGCCCAGGGTTCAATCCCTGGTTTGGGGGAACTAAAATCCCACACACTGCAGGGGGTGGCCGGAAAAAAGAAATAATGTGATTGTATATCCATTGTAAGTATGTAGTCTAAGGAAAAAAAGGAACTCCAAAAAAAAAAAATCTGCTTTCAGTAATCATATTTCTATTAATAATATTGATATTGTTATTTAGAAAGTATTATATACCAGAATAAATTAAATAATTCATTAATGTTATTAGTAAACAAAAATCTTCAGTTCAGTTCAGTCGCTCAGTCATGTCTGACTCTTGGCAACCCCATGAATCCCAGCACGCCAGGCCTCCCTGTCCATCACCAACTCCCGGAGTTCACTGAGACTCACGTCCATCGAGTCGGTGATGCCATCCAGTCATCTCATCCTCTGTTGTCCCCTTCTCCTCCTGCCCCCAATCCCTCCCAGCATCAGTCTTTTCCAATGAGTCAACTCTTCGCATAAGGTGGCCAAAGTATTGGAGTTTCAACTTTAGCATCATTCCTTCCAATGAACACCCAAGACTGATCTCCTTTAGGATGGACTGGTTGGATCTCCTTGCAGTCCAAGGGACTCTCAAGAGTCTTCTCCAACACCACAGTTCAAAAGCATCAGTTCTTTGGCACTCAGCTTTCTTCACAGTCCAACTCTCACATCCATACATGACCACTGGAAAAACCATAGCCTTGACTAGATGGACCTTTGTTGGCAAAGTAATGTCTCTGCTTTTGAATACGCTATCTAGGTTGGTCATAACTTTCCTTCCAAGGAGTAAGCGTCTTTTAATTTCATGGCTGCAATTACCATCTGCAGTGATTTTGCAGCCCAAAAAAATGAAGTCTGACACTGTTTCCACTGTTTCCCCATCTATTTCCCATGAAGTGATGGGACCAGATGCCATGATCTTCGTTTTCTGAATGTTGAGCTTTAAGCCAACTTTTTCACTCTCCTCTTTCACTTTCAACAAGAGGTTTTTTAGTTTCTCTTCACTTTCTGCCATAAGGGTGGTGTCATCTGCATATCTGAGGGTATTGATATTTCGCCCAGCAATCTTGATTCCACCTTGTGCTTCTTCCAGCCCAGTATTTCTCATGATGTACTCTGCATAGAAGTTAAATAAGCACGGTGACAGTATACAGCCTTGATGTACTCTTTTTCCTAATTGAAACCAGTCTGTTGTTCCATGTTCAGTTTTAACTGTTGCTTCCTGACCTGCATATAGGTTTCTCAAGAGGCAGGTCAGGTGGTCTGGTATTCCCATCTCTTTCAGAATTTTCCACAGTTTATTGTGAGTCACACAGTCAAAGGCTTTGGCATAGTCAATAAAGCAGAAATAGATGTTTTTCTGGAACTCTCTTGCTTTTTTCATGATCCAGCGGATGTTGGCAATTTGATCTCTGGTTCCTCTGCCTTTTCTAAAACCAGCTTGAACATCTGGAAGTTCATGGTTCATATAATGCTGAAGCCTGGCTTAAAGAATTTTGAGCATTACTTTACTATCCTGTGAGATGAGTGCAATTGTGCGGTAGTTTGAGCATTCTTTGGCATTGCCTTTCTTTGGGATTGGAATGAAAACTGACCTTTTCCAGTCCTGTGGCCACTGCTGAGTTTTCCAAATTTGCTGGCATGTTGTGTGCAGCACTTTCACAGCATCATCTTTCAGGATTTGAAATACATCAACTGGAATTCTATCACCTCCGCTAGCTTTGTTCGTAGTGATGCTTTCTAAGGCCCACTTGACTTCACATTCCAGGATGTCTGGCTCTAGGTGAGTGATCACACCATCGTGATTATCTGGGTCATGAAGATCTTTTTTCTATAGTTCTTCTGTGTATTCTTGCCACCTTTTCTTAATATCTTCTGCTTCTGTTAGGTCCATACCATTTCTGTCCTTTATCGAGCCCATCTTTGCATGAAATGTTCCCTTGGTATCTCTAATTTTCTTGAAGAGATCTCTAGTCTTTCCCATTCTGTTGTTTTCCTCTATTTCTTTGCATTGATCACTAAGGGAAGGCTTTCTTATCTCTCCTTGCTATTTTTTCGAACTCTGCATTCAAATGGGAATATCTTTCCTTTTCTCCTTTGCTTTTCCCTTCTCTTCTTTTCACAGCTATTTGTAAGTCCTCCTCAGACAGCCATTTTGCTTTTTTGCATTTCTTTTCCATGGGGATGGTCTTGATCCCTGTCTCCTGTACAATGTCACAGACTTCCGTCCGAGGTCAGGGGTGGCAGCCAAGAGGAGCAACCCCACGTCCAAGGAGCAGCGGCTGCGTGGGCACAGGAGGGCTGAGAGGAGCTACTCCACGTTCAAGGTCAGGAGGGGCGACTCGTCCAAGGTAAGGAGCAGCAGCTGCGCTTTACTGGAGCAGACCTGAAGAGATACTCGAACCGAAGTAAGATGGTAGGTGTTACGAGAGGGCATCAGAGGACAGACACACTGAAACCATAATCACAGAAAATTAGCCAATCTGATCACATGGACCACAGCCTTGTCTAACTCAATGAAACTAAGCCATGCTCTGTGGGGCCACCCAAGACGGAGGGATCATGGTGGAGAGGTCTACAGAATGTGGTCCACTGGAGAAGGGAATGGCAAACCACTTCAGTATTCTTGCCTTGAGAACCCCATGAACAGTATGAAAAGGCAAAATGATAGGATACTGAAAGAGGAACTCCCCAGGTCAGTAAGTGCCCAATATGCTACTGGAGATCAGTAGAGAAATAACTCCAGAAAGAATGAAGGGATGGAGCCATAGCAAAAACAATACCCAGCTGTGGATGTGACTGGTGATAGAAGCAAGGTCTGATGCTGTAAAGAGCAATGTGGCATAGGAACCTGGAATGTTAGGTCCATGAATCAAGGCAAATTGGAAGTGGTCCAACAGCAGATGGCAAGAGTGAACATCGACATTCGAGGAATCAGAGAACTAAAATGGACTGGAATGGGTGAATTTAACTCAGATGACCATTATATCTACTACTTTGGGCAGGAATCCCTTAGAAGAAATGGAGTAGCCATCATGGTCAGCAAAAGAGTCCAAAATGCAGTACTTGGATGCCATCTCAAAAATGACAGAATGATCTCTGTTCATTTCCAAGGCAAACCATTCAATATCACGGTAATCCAAGTCTATGCCCAACAAGTAGCGCTGAAGAAGCTGAAGTTGAACAGTTCTGTGAAGACCTACAAGACCTTTTAGAACTAACACCCAAAAACGATGTCTTTTTCATTATAAGGGACTGGAATGCAAAAGTAGGAAGTCAAGAAACACCTGGAGTAACAGGAAAATTTGGCCTTGAAGTACAGAATGAAGCAGGGCAGAGGCTAATAGACTTTTGCCAAGAGAACGCACTAGTCATAGCAAACACCCTCTTCCAACAACACAAGAGAAGACTCTACACATGGACATCACCAGATGCTCAACACCAAAATCAGATTGATTATATTTGCAGCCATAGATGGAGAAGCTCTACACAGTCAGCAAAAACAAGACCGGGAGCTGACTGTGGCTCAGATCATGAACTCATTATTGCCAAATTCAGACTTAAAGAAAGTAGGGAAAACTACTAGACCATTCAGGTATGACCTAAATCAAACAAAAATCTTAAAAGTTATTATAATTATATGACATATGTTTAAGAAAGTAGAGATACAGAAAAAACTTCTGGAGATGAAAAATATATCTGAGATTTCAAAAAAAATAGTAAATGGGATAAACAGAGAACTTACCTCGTGGCCCAGTGGTTAAGATTCTGGGCTTCACTGCAGGAGGCAGGGTGGGGGAATGAAGGTCCCACATACTACAGTGACAAAAAAAACAGCTGAACAGTAGATTAGACACCACAGAAGAAAAGGTCAATGAATTGAAGACATAACAATAAACAGTATCCAAAATGAAACAGAACAACAAAAACAGAGGGGAAAAATGAACAAAATATAGATGTTAGCAGGAGCACATTGAAGATGACTAAGCATTTTTAAACAGTTTGTAAATCGTCAAGAATGATATTTTAAACCTTTTGCTTTTATATTTTCTCAATTACAAACTACTTTTAACATAAACTACAATGCTATAGATACATTTAAAATAAATTTTATAAATTTATAAGGAAATACTTTTAATATTAGAATTTAAATAACTTTAAAACACTTTATTTTTATATACTATTTATTTTAATTAATTTTCTTTCCTTTTTTTTTTGCCATGAGGATTGTGGACTCTTAGTTCCCCAACCAGGGATTGAACCCCCAGAGAACTCTCAGTTTTACTTTATTTTTAATTGTGGTAAAACACACATAGAATAAAATTTACTATCTTAACCATTTTTTAAGTATACAGTTCTGTAGTGTAAAGTGCATTCACAGTTATGCAATCAATCTCTGGAATTCTTTTTATCTTGCAAAACCAAAATTCCATACCCATTAAACAATTCCCACTCCACCCTCCCCCAGCCTCTGGCAACTACTGTAATAGGAAAGAACAAATCTGGACCATATTGGACCTGTTTCTTTTACTTTAACTTTTGTATTCTACTGCTGCTACTGCTAAGTCGCTTCAGTCGTGTCCGACTCTGTGCGGCCCCATAGACGGCAGCCCACCAGGCTCCCCCGTCCCTGGGATTCTCCAGGCAAGAACACTGGAGTGGGCTGCCATTTCCTTCTCCAATGCATGAAAGTGAAGTCACTCAGTCGTATCCAACTCTTCGAGACCCCATGGACTGCAGCTTACCAGGCTCCTCCGTCCATGGGATTTTCCAGGCAAGAGTACTGGAGAGGGGTTCCATCGCCTTCTCCTTTTGTATTCTACTACTTTTGCTATAAGTTAAAAATGTCATGGGAATTCCCTGGCTGTCCAGTGATTAGGACTCTGCTTTCATTGCTGAGGGCACAGGTTCAATCCCTGGTCAGGGAACTAAGATCCCATAAACTGTGCCATGTGGCAAATAAACAATGTTACCTATATCCTGAAATAGACACAATAGTTCATCCTTGAGGCTCTGACTTTTAAAGATATAAATCTTTTCTATTCATATAGAGATAAGTTTCAGAACAAAATATACAAATAGCTCATACAGCTCAATGACAAAAAACAAACTAACCCAACTGAGCCTGCAGGGCCCAAAAGAGCCTGCAGGGACTTGAGCACCTCCCCTGCTGACAACCTGGGGTTTGGAGTGGAAGTCTGAGCTGCCTCTCAGGCTCCAGGTGGCCCCTGGGGAGATTCCTCCTGCTGTGAGCCCAGGCTGGCAGCAAGGCAGCCCAGGCTGCCCAAGGCTGGCAGCCCCCATCCCAATCCACTGCCACTGCAATAGCAGCCCAACCCTTTGGGTCTGGAAACTGGGGCAAAGGGTGGGAGGTCCACACCTGCGGCCCCCAGTGGGGACTCTGACCCACGCTCCACACTCAGGATGCAGTACCCAGGCTTCCTTCTCCCTGCCCTCCTCACTCTGCTGATGCTCACCTCAGAGGTGGCCAAAAAGAAAGACAAAGTAAAGATGGAAGGCCCAGGGAGCAAGTGCATGGAGTGGACCTGGAGGCCCTCCACCCTCAGCAGCAAAGACTGTGGTGTCAGTTGCTGCCGGAGTACCTATAGGTCCCAGACTGTGCATCTGGTGCCAGGTGCCCGGATGCGCTGGAAGAAGGAAGGAGTTTGGAGCCGACTGCAAGTACAAGTTTGAGACCTTGCGGGGGATCTGATGGGGGAACAGACATTAAAGCCCACCACCCTGAAGGAGGCACAGTACAATGCTGAGTGCCATTAGACCATCCATGTGACCAAGTCCTGCACTCCCAAGACCAAAGCCAAGGCCAAAGCCAAGAAAATGAAGGAAAAGGTCTAGCAGCCAGGCCTGGATGCAAAAGAGCCCCTGGATTTACTGGGAGCCCCGGCCCACACCCTCCCTCCACAGGCCCAAGATGTAACCCATCAGCGCCTTTTGCCTCCTAGAAAGCTTTATCAATCATGCCCTGCTTCTTCCCTTCACTCACCCACACTCACCCCAAGTGCTCAAAGTGGGGAGGGACAAGGGATTCTGGGCAGCTTGCACATCCCCCAAAGGGATCTGATTTCCCTGGACCCACTTCCCTTTCCCTAGAGATGCCATTACTAAGAATTAAATAAAGTAAGTGTCCTCCTCCAACCCCCAGCCAATGAAAGCTTTTCTCTTAATTAAAAAAAAACCCAAAGTGTTAGTTGCTCAGTCGTGTCCAACCCTTTGCGACCCCATGGACTGTAGCCTGCCAGGCTCCTCTGTCTGAGCAGAGGACCTATATAGACGTTTCTCCAAAGAAGACATATAGATGGTCAATAGGCATTTGAAAAGATGCTCAACATCACTATTAGAAAAATGCAAATCAAAACTACAATGAAGGGACTTCCCTGGTGGTTCAGAGTCTGCCTGCCAGTGCAGGGGACATGGGTTGGGTTCAATTCCGGGTCTAGGAAGATTTCACATACACAGGGCAACTGAGCCTGAGTGCCACAACTACTGAAGCCTGTGTGCTCTAGAGCCCGTGCTCTGCAACAAGCCAAGCCACCGAAATGAGAAACCTGAACAGCACAGTTAGAGAGCAGTCCCCGCTAGCTGCTACTAGAGAAAGGCCACACATAGCAATGAAGACCCACTGCTGCCAAAAATATATTTTAAAAAATTAAAAAAAAAAAAAAAACCTACAATGAGGTACCACATCACATCAGTCAGAATGGCCATCATTAAAAAGGCTACAAATAACAAATGCTGGAGAAAGTATGGCAGAAAGGGAACCCTCCTACATTGTTGGTGGGAATGTAAATTGGTGCAGCCACTATGGAAAGCAGTATGGAGGTGAGTTTGAGCAAAATCCGGAAGGTAGTGAAGGACAGGGAAGCCTTCATAGTGCAGCCACTATGGAAAGCAGGATGGACGTGAGTTTGAGCAAAATCTGGGAGACAGTAAAGGACAGGAAGCCTAGCGTGCTGTAGTCCATGGGGTCACAAAGACACGACTTAGTGACTGAACAATGACAACACTGGAGGTTCCTTAAAAAATTAAAAGTAGAGTTGCCATACAATCCAGCAATCCCACTCCTGAGCATATATCGAGAAAAAATTCTAATTTGAAAAGACACATGCAGCCCAATGTTCAAAGCTGCACTATTTACACTAGCCAAGACATGGTGTGTTGACCCATGGACTATAGCCCACCAGGCTCCTTTGTCCATGGAATTCTCCAGGCAAGAATACTGGAGTGGGTTGCCATTCTCCTCTCAAAGGGATCTTCCAGACCCAGGGACTGAACCTGGGTCTCCTGCATTGCAAGGAGATTCTTTACCATCTGAGCCACCAGGGAGGTCCAAGCTTCTGAAGCCCGAGACATGGAAGCAAGCTAAATGCCCATCAACAGATGAATGGATAAAGAAAACGTAGTGTATATATGGAATACTGCTCAGCATCCCCTCAAAATGAAATAGTGCCATTAGCAGCAACATGGATGGACCCAGAGATTATCATACTAAGTGACGTAAGTCAGAAAGAGAAAAACAAGGGAATTCCCAGGTGATCCAGTGGTTAGGACTTAGCACTTTCAATGCCAAGGGCCCAGATTCAATCTCTGGTCAGGGAACTAAGATCCCACATGGTGTGGCCAAATATTAAAAATAAAAAAATAAAGACTTCCCTGGTAGTCCAGCAGTAATGAATCTGCCTGCCAATGAAGGGAACCATGGGTTCAATCCCTGGTCTGGGAAGATTCCACATGCCATGTGGCAACTAAGCCTATTGCCACAACAATTGAGCCTGAGTTCTAGAGTCAACAGGCCGCAACTACTGACAAAACATAGGGGCAGAAAGTAGCATAAATGGTGTTATTGAGTCTAAGCTTGTACTGCTTGCCACACCCCAGGTCAATAAATCAAGAGACAAATTGTTGGGGTAAGGAATAGTCATTTTATTCAGAAAGCCAGCAGACTGAAAAGATAGTGAGCTACTGTCCCACAGACCCACTTTCTCCAAGTTATAATTCAAGCTTCTTTTGAAAGGCAAGTGGGTGTGGTTGGTCACTGCAAACTTCTTGGTGGCAGAATCCTTTGTTCTTGCAACTGTCCACGTAGGTCTGGTCACAGTTTTCCTATAAACCTCTGACAAGGCAAATGTTATTTTGTTTATCCATTCATCCCTTGATTAACATTAGGGTTTTCAATATCTTTTGGCTATTGTGAATAATGCTGTCATGAACTTGGGTATATAAACATCTCTTTCAGATGCTGCTTTCAATTTTTTTAGTTTTATACCCAGAAGTGGAGTTGTTGGATCATAATATATGATAAATCTATCTATGTTTTTTTTTTTTCCTGAGGAGTCCCCAACTATTTTCCAAAGAGACCAAACCATTTTACTTTCCCACCAACAGTGTATAAAATTTCCGATTTCTAGATATCCTTGCCAACACTTGTTATTTTCTGGTTTGGTTCCCCCCCCGCCCCCCCGCCCCCAGGAACTGAACCCAGGCCACAGCAGTGAAAGTGTGGAATCCTAACTACTAGACCACCAGAGAATTCCCCTTGTTCTTTTTTAAAGTAGCCATTCTAGTGGGTGTGGCACTTCATTCTGGCTTTGATTTGCATTTCCCAAAAGATAACTGATGCTCAGTATCTTTTAATGTACTTATTGACTATTTGGATATCTTCTTTGGAGAAATGTCTATCCAAAGTCCTTTGCTCACTTTTAAATTGCATTGTTAATATTAAAACACATTTATCTAGCTGTTTAATCTATTAGGTTACAACAATCTTGAGAAAATCAAAATTTTAAAACTGACAGTAAAAAGAATATTTCTCTTGAGACATCATATAAAATTTACAACTACCCTGTATGTAACATTTCTTTGTATTAAAAAGTAAAATAATAATAATAGTGGTTATGGTACTCATCTTATCCTTTTCTCTATCTTTAATTGGATGTTACTCTTGGCCTTGAGACAACACATGTCTTATAATTTTTAAAATCAAATGTATGGAAAGGATATATCTCAATGCAAGAATTTCTGTATTATTTACATAATATTAAAAATTTTTGTCAGAATGGATATTAAATCTTATTAAATGTTTCCAGTAATATTTGGAGACTGACATGATTTTTCTCCTTCAGCACATTGTAATGAATTATTCTAAAAGCTTTTCTAATGCTGAGTCATCATTGCATTTCCAGTATAAAACACTTGATCACAGTGACTTCATTTTTCTAATGTGATACCAGATTCTATTTGATGATGTGAGTTTTCACTCCCACCAGCATTATATTATTTTTAGTGTAAGTTCACTAGAGTCCTGAGAATGGGCTGAAGGTAAAATATTTTCTCCCTGGGTTTTTACCAGTCTCACCTTGTGCCACTAAGCCTTGAGTGGTGTTTCCAATTGTCCTCCTTCTGGAGAGGGCTGAGGGTGGGGAGGATTTTGCAGCTCCTTAACTAAAAAGAAGGTGTGAGCATCTTTCACATTCATACATTGTCCTCTATTATCTACTTAAGTTGGGAGTGTGGAAGGTGGGCAAAGGAGGGATGGGAAGGCTTCAGTGTCTTTGAAATGAGAGTTTCCTTTTGCTTTCTTCTATTGTCTCTGAGAGCTTTGGATCTGGAGGCCTGACCACTAGGCCATCAGCTGCCTTAGTGTAAAGCTTAAAGATGGTAGATGATCCCCAAGTCACAGAGTTTTTGTCTCTGGAGAACTGCCTTCTTCAGAGAGGACATAGGAAGATATGAATTGGTTATTACTTTCTGAATTTTGCCAAATAAAGTAGAATCTAAAAAGAAAACAAAACCATTTGAGTCATATTATATACTTTTCAATGTAGACTGTACCTCACAATAGTAGGCATAATGTTAGCTGTCAGTTTTTCATATATGCCCTTTATTAGATTAATGTTTCTTTCTATTCCTAGTCTGCTGATTTT
Organism: Oryx dammah; assembly: GCF_014754425.2. NCBI lineage: Eukaryota > Metazoa > Chordata > Mammalia > Artiodactyla > Bovidae > Oryx > Oryx dammah. Next base: position 410,652 of record NW_024080625.1, read on the forward strand.
TTTTTTAATAAATGGATATTGGATTTTGTCAAATCTTTTTCTGCATGCATCCACTGAAATGATCGAGTGAGTTTTTTTCTTTTATCCTACTACTATTAATACAGAGAACTGGGTTCATTGCCTTTTAAATATGAAACCAAACTTGCATTTCTGGGATACACTATACTTGGTTTATATTTTAGAGCTGAGATTCTTAACCTAGGACTCTGACAAGCATAGATCCTTCATAGGTGGTTCTCATGGGTTGATGAACTCCCTGATGTTATATGCAAAATTCTGTGTGAATATGCTAATGGTAGATTGTCACCAAAGATAGTCACTAACCATTTATCCCATCCCTGTTGGTACATGCTATATCTCCCATCAAGAGGTGGAGTCTAAGCTCGCTCACTCTAAAGCCCACAAGCCACAACTACTGAGCCTGTGTGCCGCAACTACTGAAGCCTGTGCACCCTAAAGCCTGTTCACTGCAACAGAGTAACCCTTGCTTGCAGCAACTAGAGAAAGCCTGTGCAAAGTAATGAAATCCCAATGCAGTCAAAAATAAATAAATAAATAAAAAGATCAAGGATTAGTTACATAGGGCCCAGTGAGCTGATGAATACAGTTATAAATTTAAAAAAAAAGTGGAGTCTATTCCTCTCCGCTTATAACTCAGTCGGACTTATGACTGCTTTGACTAATAGAATGTGACAGAAGAGAAGCTATGACAGATCTAGGTCAAGCCCTTAAGAAGTCTGGCAGCTTGTTTTTGTTCAGAGAGGTCATGTAGAAAAAAAAAACAGGACACCCCATCCAACAGCAAACATAAAGACCCCAAACATGGGAATGTGAACATCCTCAGCAGTCCAGCCCCTGCTAAAATCCCAGCAGTATGCAACTATTACATGAGTTAGCCAGATGACAGACACCATGTGGAACAGAACTGTCCATGAGAAATAATGTGATTTTTATTTTAAGTCAATAAGTTTTGGGGTAGTTTGTTACACAGCAATAGATATCTGAAACTGCTTACCCACACATCTGGAGAGAAAACATAGTTTTTATTAGATCCTCCAAAATAGTTAAAACCACTAGAGGAATGAAAGAGTGAATATTCTTTAGGAAACACCTGGTAATTTTTTTCACAGTTTTTTTGATAGATATTATCAGTAATGTGCTTAAGATTATAATCTTGTGCCTTGTATTAGTAGGTGATAACTACTGAATTTGGCAATTAAATGAAAGGTCATATGCTTTACAATCTAATGCAACTGACAAGCTAAAGTGAAAAGTGAGAAAACTTATGGGACCATCCCTCCTCTATTCTGAAACAAGTTCAAGGACTACTTTAAAGTTCTTCAAAACTCCTTACTAAAAAACATACATATGAACATGTGGAATAATACACACAAAAATTATATGTAGAGGAATGAACAAAAGCAAACCAAATGAACCAAAGTTCTATATCATAAAGTACAGTAAAAATATATTTGCATACATAAAATAGCTGAATGTATTCAACTGTAATCATAACTAGTGTACCCATGGTGGGAAGTGAGTGTGATTTGAAACTGAGCTACAACCTACCTGGGTAGAATCTGGGTAAAAATTGACTGAGACATAGGGCATGGTTTCCATCTGATAATTGAGATGGGATAAAGAGGGTTAGAAGGAGAATGGTAATATTGTAGACAACTAGTTCCTATCAAGTAACAGGCATAATGCATCAGAAGGGTCCAAGATAATTTGGCAAAGAGAAGCTGCTGCTGTTGCTGCTTAGTCGCTCAGTCATGTCCGACTCTTTGTGACCCCATGGACCTTAGCCTGCCAGGCTCCTCTGTCCATGGGATTCTCCAGGCAAGAATTATGGAGTGGGTTGCCATTTCCTTTTCCAGGGGATCTTCCCAACCCAGGGATCAAACCCAGGTCTCCCACATTGCCAGCAGATTCTTTGCCACTGAGCCACCAGGGTGAGAAGCTAACCCTAGAAAAAGAAAGTTGAAAAGATCAGGCAAGGTACCCAGAGAGTTCAAAGAGAATACATCAGGGACCCAGGCAAGGCTTGCTAGGCAGACTATCTGGCTCCTGTGTTAGGCATTATTTAGGAAAACAACAGCTAAATGTTTCATCAAGTGTCCAGGATATTGAGAAGGCCAAGACATCCAAGGTCTGACCTACAGATGAAAGACAAACCCAGGATTCTGGGTGGCATTCATAGAAATCCTTGCCGCAGCATATCACAGAAGGAATGACACAGCCCAGTGACAATATACAAGAGAACATACCAAATGAGTTAATACTGGAACTCATGGGGAAAACTTTGATGAAGCAAACAACAGAAAACAAGAACCAAAGAAGCTGATCAACTGTAATGCCATACTAGAAAGACCAGAGCAGCAAGCAGATAAGGAGAAGAAATGAGTGTCAGAAAAACGAGTGCAGCTGAGATGGTTCTACTAGAAAAGACTTCTCATGAGATTTCAGTCATGCTGTTGGCCAGGGCTGCAGTCTAACCTGAAGACTCACCTGAAGGAGGATTCTTTTCCAAGCTCACTCCCATGGTTGTTGGCAGAATTTAGTATCTAGACAGCTGTTCAATCGAGGGCATCAGTTCCTTGCTGCCTCTTGGCTAGAGACCTCCTGCATGCAGTTTCTTGACACATGGACCTCTTCAAAGGGCAACATAACATGGCAACTGGCTTCCCTCAGAGTAAGTGAGCAAGAGAACAAAAGAGAAAAAAAAAAGAGAGAGAGCACGAAAAAGAGCCCTCAAAGTAGAACCCAAAGTCTTTTTCCAATCTAATCTCAGAAACAACACCTTATTACTTTTTGCTGTAGTCTGTTAGGAGTGAATCACCAGGTCCAGCCTATAGTCAAGGGGAAAACATTACATAAGGACATGACTCCTAGAAGGAGGGGTACAACGGAGAACCCACCTTAGAAGCTGTGTATTATATTATGCAGCTCTAAAAACTCTATCTCTATATTTAATTGTCACAGATGTCAAATTTCTGATAGGGAGGATCTGACTGCACCAGTTTGGGTTAGGATTTCTCCTGTGGGTCAGTTAGCCTTGGCTAGATGGAGCAAGATCATGTAATACATTTTATTATTGTTAGATATTTCTAGAGAATAGGAAATTGTTAAAGGCTTGTTAGTTAAATGAAAGCTTGTTACAAAGATACACTATCAAGTTATTATTACAACTATATAAAAACTAAAGATCACTTGAGATTTAGTATTGGGAAATCAAGCTAAGGAATGTTTTCACTCAGTCTCATTGATGATTGGCTTATTCTCTAGAGCTAAAGGGAGACAGTGAGCCATCATTTTATCACTTGCAGATACAATTTAGTGGAACAATTTAGACACACCTTGCCTGAGTCAAATTAGAGACTCGGAATTATGAGGGAAGTAGTGGGGGAAAGAACAAAGAAAACAGTAAATATGGTAGAAATAAGACCAACAAGAGAAGAAATTCTTAGGGAAAAATTCACTTGTTGCCCTTAAAAGTCAAGGCATCTCAAAGGTAAATAGAACATAAACTTTGCTGACATTGACGCAGTGTTTACATAAAGGCAAATAACTTAAGGTAGGCTCTGAGTATCATTGTCTTGCATCAGTTGTCTTATGTTTAAAGTTATTCTGTAGGGAGTTCTGCTCTCCCTAGTAAGGGTGCAGTTTCTTGCATACCAATTTTACAGCAAAAAACAACTGGAAAACATGAACAAAATTTAAAATTAAAACAATCTATTTTTAGATATCAAAGAGGGACCAAGGCAGCAAGGACTTGAGGGCTAAAATCTCAGACAGAAAAGGAGTTTGAAGAGATAAGCCTAACATTCAGTGCTTCTTTTCCTTTCAAGGAATTACTGATTCAAAAGTAGTAACAAGAGGTTGAGGTGAGCAGAAAGCAGTAGCTAAGTGGCTGAGAAACTAAATTGGTCTTCCCTGGTGGCTCAGAGGTTAAAGCATCTGCCTCCAATGCTGGAGACCCAGGTTTGATCCCTGGGTCGGGAAGATCCCCTCGAGAAGGAAATGGCAACCCACTCCAGTATTCTTGCCTGGAGAATCCCATGGACAGAGGAGCCCGGTAGGCTACAGTCCACAGGGTCCCAAAGAGTTGGACCCGACTGAATGACTTCACTCATGGTCTTATAGAGCTTGCAGGGGAAAACCTGGAAGTTCAGGACCTAATAAGATAGAGGCACTCTGGCAACCACTCGTTACTTTTAGTTGAAACCCTCAAAGGCCTAAACCAAAGGAGAGACCAACTCCTAACTAAAGTTCAACTTCGCATCACGAAATCCCTGATTAGATTAAAATAGTCAGACCCTTGCAAGAAGACGACTATACCATCCATAGCCTCAAATTATCTCTTTGTGAGAATTCTAAGTCACTTCAGTCATGTTCAACTCTTTGCGATCCCATGGACTGTAGCCTGCCAGGCTCCTCTGTCCATGGGATTCTCCAGGCAAGCATACTGGAGTGGGTTGCCGTTTCATACTCCAGGAGATCTTCTTGACCCAGGGCTCGAAACTGAATCTCTTGTGAATCTCCTGCATTGGTAGGCAGATTCTTTACCACTGTGCCAACCACAATGAATAGGTTTGGTAAATTAAATGACAAGACAGACAAATTCAGTAGAGGAAACTGTATGAAATATAAAATGGAAACTCCAGAACTGAAAAATAATCACATTTAAGAATTCAACAGGGCTTATAACAGCACACTGCACACAAAAGTGAAAGTGAAAGTCACTCAGTCTTGTCCCACTCTTTGCAACCTCATGGACTATACAGTTCATGGAATTCTCCAAGCCAGAATACTGGAGTAGGTAGCCTTTCCCTTCTCCAGGGGATCTTACCAACCCAGGGGTCAAACACAGGTCTCCCACACTGCAGGCAGATTCTTTACCAGCTGAGCCACAAGGGAAACCCAAGAATCCTGGAGTGGCACACAAATGAAAGGTAATTAGTGAACTAGAAGCAGGTGAGAAAAATCAGACTGAAGTTTAAGAGATTAAAAAAGAAAAAGAATGAGAATTCTCTGGTGGCCCAGTGGTTAGGAATCCTTGCTTCCACTGCAGGAGGCCCAAGTTCAATCCCTGGTTGGTGAACAAAGACCCTACGAGCCACACTGCAGGGCCTGGGAAAAAAAAGAAAAGAAAATACAGGGAAAAAAGCATAAAATACATTAAGAGACAATAAAAACAAACAAAACTAACACAGATACAACTAGAGATCCAGAAGACAAGAGAGAAACAATGGGCTAGGAATATTATTTGAAGAAAAAAATGGCCAAAAATGCTCAAAACTAATGAAAGTCACAAATAAGAAATCCTATGAAATCAAGCAGGATAAATACAAAGAAAAGCACATTTAGTTATATCATAATGTAGTTGCTGAAACCAAAGATAAACTAAAAATCTTTAAAAAGTGGAGAGGCACAGTTAGGAGATACATCTTCAAAGGAACAACAGTTGGCTAACAGTTGGCATCTCAATAGTGATGAAAGCCAAAGATAATGGAATGACACACTGTGTTGTAAGATAATAACTGCCAAGCTAGAACTCTAAATTCAATAAAAATACCTTTCAAAAAGAAAAAGAAAAATTAAATACATCTTCAGACAAAAACTGAAGAGAACTCACCACCTAGGAGACTTGTATTAAAGGTATACTAAAGGGAATTCTTCAAGCAAAAGAAAAATAATCCTAAATGAAAGCACGGATATGCAAGAAGAAATTTAGCAATAAAAAGGGTAAATAAGAATGTAAATCCTAATGAGTAATGAGCTGACATTTAAGGATATATGAAAACAGGTAAAAGTAAAGAATTTATAGAAAGAAAAGCTATGGTCGTTCAAGAAAACAACTTGCAGATGAATTAAAGGATAGAATGTTTACTGTTGAGATCTGAATTGTGCCTGGAAAATTAAGCAGAAGAACTATCACAAAGCAAAGAACTGAAATATAAACAGAAATCATGATAGAAAATACAAGACTTAGAGGATAGATCTAGGAAACCCAATAAGCAAATAAGGGCAGTTCCAGAAGAGAAAAGAGAACAGATGGCAATACTTTAAATAATACTAGAACTTGCTAGATATAAAATTCAACTACATTTTTCTATATCAAAAAAAGAGATTTTAACTTTACAAAGGATATTGTTCATAACAGTATCAAAAAACATATAAAAGTGCCTAGGGATAATATTACCAAATATGCAAGACAAAGTTAATAAAAATTTATTGAAAAACACTAAAACACACTTAAATAATGGAATTATTATTTTCATAAAATATGAAAAGTGAAAATGTTAGTCACTCAGTCATGTGTTTGACTCTTTGAGACCCTATGGACTGCAGCCTGCCTCGCTCCTCAATCAATGGAATTCTCCAAGCAAGAATACTGAAGTGGGTAGCCACTCCCTTCTCTACGGGATCTTCCTGACTCAGGGTCGAACTCTACCATCCGAGCCACTAGAAAAGTCTTGTCAAATCAATCTATAGATTCAATGCAATTCCAATCAAAATCACAAAAGATTCCGTGTATGTATTTGCACATGTCATCTAAGCATGCACTAGACAAAGCATATATCAGAGATGGCATCCTACCAGATTTTTTTCTAATACAGAATAAAAGTCTCAGTGGACTATTTTATATAACACAGGGAACAGTGGGGTCATGAAACAAAGTACTTCCAGGAGGTGTTCTCTTCTAGAGCAAACCTCTTCATCCTTCCAAGGCTTGAGTAAATATCACTTATGTAGGCACTACATTTCGGAGAAGGCAATGGCACCCCACTCCAGTACTCCTGCCTGGAAAATCCTATGAACGAAGGAGCCTGGTGGGCTGCAGTCCATGGGGTCGCTTAGAGTCGGATACGACTGAGCGACTTCCCTTTCACTTTTCACTTTCATGCATTGGAGAAGGAAATGGCAACCCACTCCAGTGTTCTTTCCTGGAGAACCCCAGAGACAGTGGAGCCTGGTGGGCTGCCGTCTATGGGGTCGCACAGAGTCGGACATGACTGAAGTGACTTAGCAGCAGCAGTAGCAGGCACTACATTTATTTAGACACCATGCTATAAATTGCCTTTCTCTGTTATAAAGCTGAAGGATAAGAATATTTACTACTCAGAAAACTAGTTACAGAATTTTTTTATCTCGCTATTTCGGATAAGGTGAAGGACTTAGTTAAGATTAAATTTGACTATGTTCTGTTCTCTGTTTTCAGACTTTCTCTGATATAACAATTTTTTTGACATATCACATAAAGAGATAATGATTTTATATGTGTGTGTTTGAAAGCTATTATGCTACTAGTCTACCTTAACCATTCAAGACTTGGGATAATAGCAAAACTTTTATAATATGATCTAGAGAATTAAAAAAGAGAGTCACAAATATGTCCATTAACTGATTTTCATTAGTTTATAAGTTGTACCTGCATTAATCAAACAAGCTATTAAGATGATCTTACTAGCTTTATACTCAGTTCAGTTCAGTCCCTCGGTCAAGTCTGACTCTTTGCAACCCCAAGGACTGCAGAACGCCAGGCTTCCCCATCCATCACCAACCACTGGAGCTTGCTCAAACTCACGTCCATCTAGTCAGTGATGCCATTCAACCATCTCAATCTCTGTCATCCCCTTCTCCTCCTGCATTCAATCCTTCCCAGCATCAGGGTCTTTTCCAATGAGTCAGTTCTTCACATCAGGTGGCCAAAGTATTGAAGCTTCAGCTTCACCATCAGTCCTTCCAATGAATATTCAGGATTGATTTCCTTTAGGATGGACTGGCTTGATCTCCTTGCAGTCCAAGGGACTCTCAAGAGTCTTCTTCAACATCACAGTCCAAAGGCATCAATTCTTCAGCACTCAGCTTTCTTTATGGTCCAACTCTCACATCCATACATGACTACTGGAAAAACCATAGCTTTGACTAGATGGACCTTATATTTGTTGGAAAGTAATGTCTCTGCTTTTTAATCTGCTGTCTAGGTTGGTCATAGCTTTTCTTCCAAGGAGCAAACACCTTTTAATTTCATGACTGCAGTCACCATCTGCAGTGATTTTGGAGACCAT
>NW_024080625.1:418733-518756 GCF_014754425.2 Oryx dammah
TTGATTCCAGCTTGTGCTTCATCCAGCCCAGCATTTCACATGATGTATACTCTGCATAGACGTTAAATCAGCAAGGTGACAATATACAGCCTTGACATACTCCTTTCCCAATTTAGAACCAGTCTATTGTTCCATGTCTGGTTGTAACTGTTGCTTCTTGACCTGCATACAGATTTCTCAGGAGGCAGGTAAGGTGGTCTGGTATTCCCATCTCCTGAAGAATTTTCCACAGTTTGTTGTGATCCACACAGTCAAAGGCTTTAGTGTAGTCAATGAAGCAGAAGTAGATGTTTTTCTGGAATTCCCTTACTTTTTCTATGATGCAGTAGATGCTGACAATTTGATCTCTGGTTCCTCTGCCTTTTCTAAATCCAGCTTGAATATCTGGAAGTTCTCAGTTCACATACTGTTCAAGCCTACCTTGGAGAATTTTGAGCATTATTTTGCTAGCATGTGAGATGAGTGCAATTGTGCAGTAGTTAGAATATTCTTTGTCCTGGTACAGTCAAGTAAATAAATATTAAAGGAAAGAAAAAAAAAGACCATGACTCTCCTAGCTCTATATATTCCCCTGACTGGTCTTAATCATCTTCATGGCTTATTTATCATCTTTATGTTGAAAACTTTTCAAATCTGTATCTCTCTCTTTTCTCTTCATACCTGCATATATGACTGACTAATGAATATCTCCAAGTACATGTGCCACAGATATTTAAACCTCAAAATGTGTCAAACACTGAACTGTTAGCTTCTCCTCTGTCCCTTCTTCAGTTCCCACCCACTTCTTCCTTCAGGATTCCGATCTCATTGAAAAATACCACCACTCAACCAGTTACTTAAACCAAGAACCTGAAAATTAACCTTCATTTCTCAGTTTTCTTCACACCCTGTCAATCAATCAATCACACCCACATCCAATCAATCACCAAATTCAACATTTCAACAACCAATTTCATACTAAGCACCTAGTATGTAGTAATAAATCTGAAGAAAAGTGGCTTTACAATTGGCTAAGCAGCTTCACAGTGTTAGAGCACCAGTTGGCATGCTGATTCTGTTTACATTAAGACCCTCAAGGTCTTAAATTGGCTCCAGGCATCATACCTTCACAGAACATTTCCAAAAGCAGAAAGCAAGGGATAGGAGTGAAACAAGAGGGCTTTCTCAAGTTGCAGTCTTTTTTGATCAGGGAGAAAAGTCATTCCCAGAAACACCCTAGCAGACTTCCCTTTATGTTGCTTTGGCCAGAACTGGGTCCAATTATGAAGGAGACCGAGAAAGCAAGCATCTGGCAAAGCGAAACAAGGTTCCCTCAATCCCTGGGATTGAGCACATGCATACCCTTAAAGAAAAGAGGGGAATTATCTTGGCAACAAATAAGAGAAAAAAAGTGGTTTCAGAGACAGCAATCAAAACTGATTTCCACGAAAACAGACATGGAGCTTGCATTCTAATTAAGGAGAAATTTTAAACATAAATATACAAACAAGGTAATTTCATATTCTATAAATGCTATGAAATCAGGCAATGTGATAAAAAAGTAATGGGCATATTTTGATGGTAAAGCTGATAGAATTTACTAGTGGAACTGAACATGACAGCCTGATAAAAAGATGATTTCAACTGCGAGTCTCTCCTCATTGCAGAGGCAGAGTACTAATCACAATGGGGGCTGGTCAAGGCATCACAGAGATTTAGAAAGTTTCTTCCTCTCTTTGGCCAATTTTAGCTGAAATGAGCACAACCGAAACTGTAACCAAAGGAGGCATTATGCTTCCAGAAAAACCTCAATGAAAAGTATTGCAAGCAACAGTAGTAGCTGTTGGCTGGAGATCTAAAGAAAACCAGCTCCTGTGAAAGTTGGAGATAAAGTTAGAGATAATCCTTCCCCCAGAATATGGAGGCATTAAAGTAGTTCTAGACAGTAAGAATTATTTCTTATTAGAGATGATGACATTCTTGGAAAATAAGTAAACAGAAATAAACTATTGAAATGGCATCATGTGAAGCTGCCAATTCCAGGGAAGTTTTAAATCTTTCATGTAAATAATTTCCATGTTTTCCTTTTATAATAAACTAATGATATCCAAATTAATGACATCCAGTGTCTCTAAAATTCAGTTTCACTGCACTGATTTAAACATTTGCAAAACAAACAGACAACAACCTCAAACAGAAAAAATGACACCAAAGGTAATACTCATTTCCATTCATAAATGAAGCTTGAGAAAGATAATAATGAGTCTAAAGTCATACCACTATTAACTGATAAGTCAGAATTGAAATTAGTACTATCTGAAATCCAAGTCAATTTTCTCTCCCCTATACATCTATCTGTGGGGGGAGGGAATACACAAAATGCCATATATAAATTTATAACATTGTAACAAAAAGAATAAAGAGTCTAGTGTTTGAAAATAGTTGATGCTTATAAACTTGTTTCTATTTATTATTTTTGTCTTTCCTTATAGAATTGGTAAAACGAACAAAATACTTTGTAAAGTTTTATGTCTAAACCAAATATGGAACCATTAAAAATGTCACTGACTTAAAAAAAAACACCACCACCCATTACTGACTGTTAGAACAGTAGCAAATGGCCATGATATTAAGTAGCAAAGATAGGAGACTCAAATAGCAACACAAGGTTTTCCCACTATATCAGACTCAGACCAAATAGCTATAGGTCCTGAAACACTCTGACAAAAAGACCTACAAAATCAGTTAAAAAGTTAAGACAGCTGATAATACTGTTTATATTCAAGTGACAGATAACTACTATTTAGTTGTTAAATATAGACAAAGTATACATATCAATATATAACATAAATAAATTGCACTATGTACGCCAAAGTCTTTGATTGTGTGGATCACAACAGACTGTGGAAAATTCTTCAGGAGATGGGAATATCAGACCACCTTACCTGCCTCCTGAGAAATCTGTATGCAGGTCAAGAAGCAACAGTTACAACCAGATATGGAACTACACACTGGTTCCAAATTGGGAAAGGAGTACATCAAGGCTGTATATTGTCACCTCGTTTATTTAACTTCAATGCAGAGTATATCATGCGAAATGCCGGGCTGAATGAAGCACAAGCTGGAATCAAGATTGCTGGGAGAAATATCAATAGCCTCAGATACGCAGATGACACCATCCTTATGGCAGAAAGTGAAGAACTAAAGAGCCTCTTGATGAAAGAGGAGAGTGAAAAAGCTGGCTTAAAACTCAACATTCAGGGACTTCCCTGGTGGTAAAGCAGATAAGAATCTGCCTGCCAATGCAGGGGACACAGGTTCAATCCCTGGCCCAAGAAGATCCCACGTCCCACAGAGCAACTAAGCCCATATGCCACAACTACTGAGACCAGCTCTGGCCTGGGCTCTACCACGCTTCATAACAAGAGAAGCCACCATAATGAGAAACCCACACACCGCAGCTAAGATCCAGCGCAGCCAGAAATATAAACAACAACAACAACAACTCAGCATTTAGAAACTAAGATCATATAAATAAATAAATAAAAGAAAACTAAGATCATGGCATCCAGTCCCATCACTTCTTGGCAAATAGATGGGGAAACAGTGGAAACAGTGACAGATTTTATTTTTGGGGGGCTCCAAAATCACTGCAGATGGTGACTACAGTCATGAAATTAAAAGACACTTGCTCCTTGGAAGAAAAGCTATGATCAACCTAGACAACATGTTAAGAAGCAGAGACATTACTCTGCCAACAAAGGTTCCTCTAGTCAAAGCTATGGTTTTTCCAGTAGTCATGTATGGATGTGAGAGTTGGACCATAAAGAAAGCTGAGTGCTGAAGAATTGATGCTTTTGAACTGTGGCATTGGAGAAGACTCTTGAGAGTCCCTTGGACTGCAAGGAGATCAAACCAGTCCATCCTAAAGGAAATCAGTCCTTTGAATAATCAGTCCAATGAATATTCATTGGAAGGACTGATGGTGAAGCTGAAGTTCTGATATTTTGGCCACCTGATGTGAAGAACTGACTCACTGGAAAAGACCCTGGTGCTGGGAAAGATTGAAGACAGGATGAGAAGGGGATGACAGGGGTTGAGATGGTTGGATGGCATCACTGACTCGATGAACATGAGTATGAGCAAGCTCCAGGAGTTAATGATGGACAGGGAAGCTTGGCAAGAGGTGGACATGACTGTGTGACGGAACTGAATGGAAATTTAGTATGAGTAAAAAAGTAGAAAAAAAAAGTCAGCCTTTCCTCACAGATACTAAAAGGTAGCAATATAAACCGCCTTAGCATTATTCAACATTTTCCTGGCATAAAGATACCAGACTAGATCATATTTAAATGTCTCTTATGGCTCTGCTACTCTCTGAAATCTAAGGTATTATCCGGGATCTTGGGAAAAAAAAAAAAAAAAAACTCAAATACTTCCTCATTCTCAGCAGGGGAATTCACAGATTAAAAGGTTAGCAAAGCTAATGATTTTAGAAAGGTATCTGGGGAAACATGGGCCCACAGGAGAAATTTTCTGCAATGAGCGCTCTAAGGTTCTGCAAAGCTAGGAGGAGGGAGGTGTCTGCTTTCAAATGGCTTTCATCCAGAGCAAACAGCAAAACGGAGTTCAGCAGTGTGGTTTGCTAACACTCATCTTTCTGTCAAGCTAATTATTTTCCATCTTCTGTTAAGAAAAGTGAGACAATATTCAAATATACTCCTGTCTTCTATGACCCTGTTTGAGACATGTGCACAAATTTGGATTTTGACTTGGAAACCATTTTAAAGGTTTATGACTACAAGAATAATTATTAGAGGGACTTCCCTGGTGGTCCAGTGGTTGGGACTCTGTGCTTCCACTGCAGGGGGAACAGGTTCAATCCCTGGTTGGGGAACTAGGACCCCAAATGCCTCATGGAGTGGCAAAAATAATTTATATATATATATATTTTTCTTATTCTAATTTGATAAAGCGTTCACCAAATCTGAATAAGAAAATCGTTCAATATGAACTATGAATTTTTACAGTCTATGTTTACCATTTTTGTTCAGTTCAGTTCAGTCAGTCAGTCATGTTTGACTCTTTGCAACCCCGTGGACTGCAGCAGGCCAGACTTCCCTGTACATCACCAACTCCCAGAGCTTGTCAAACTCATGTCCATCGAGTTGGTGATGCCATCCGACCATCTCATCCTCTGTCATCTCCTTCTCCTCCCCATGCTATTTCTGTTACAGAATTTGTCAACAGCAAAAGACAAAACAAAAACCCAAGATGATGTTTAGCTGTTTAACATCTAATCCAAGCATCACTGTTAAAAACAACTTATTTTACATGAAAATAAAAGTTTATACTGAGCTAAACAAAATAATGGATTTCCATTGAATATCTAAATCATTTCCAACTAAAATAAATATTAAATGGCAAACATAAATGTATCTACTTTTGGTTTTTTAATTTTTACAGAGACAAAAAAATATTTAGGTCCATTAACAAATGTTTTATGCCACACTGAAAAGTTTTACTATGAGGAAGCATTTATAAATGTATATATGGGCATCCCTGGTGTCAAGTGGTTAAGAATCTGCCTGCCAACACAGGGGATGAGGGCATGACCCCCAGTTCAGGACACCTGCCACAAAGGAACTAACCACCGAGCCTGCACTTTAGAGCCCACAAGCCGCAACTACTGACGCCCTTGCGCCGTAGAGCCTGTGCTCCACGACCAGAGAAGCTAACACAGTAAGAAGCTCCTGCACTGCAACTGGAGAGGAAGCCTGCACACAGCAAACAAGACCTAGCACAAGCACAAATAAATAAAGAAAAATTATAAATGTGTTTGAAAGTTTGCTAATCTACTGCAGGATACTTATCTATGATAAACAGTTCACAACTGTCTGCTTTCTAGTTTTCAATGGGAAGCAAAGATTACAAACAGTTTAAAAGGTCAGAGAAAGAACTGAGAATACAAAATTAATCAAAGAGAAAGTGTCAAACATTTAGAATAATAAACATAAATTAACTGCAAACTATGTGGAATGATACTGAGAAAATGAAGGCAAAGCAACAAGCACTCCCTTGGAAGCTAAGAAACCGTGGAACGCCCATGAAAGTTTTCTCCTACCACTGTGGGAGGATTTACTGTAATTCCCTTATTTTTTCAAACTGTGATTATGGAACATTGATGAATTAAGATTAGCATGTATTTAAATATAATATATATATATTATCTATATTTATCCGTATAGACAAATGGATACTATGTGTCTTCAATTTACCTATAATTTATAGATAGATTTACATTTATTATCTATTTAAAAAAGAGAATGATTTCATAAAATGCAAACTAGAATACATGCATGGCATATACTAAAAATAGGAGATACATGTCAGCTTATTAAACTTTCATTTCAGTTACCAGCATGGCTTTATATATGTAAGTATGTGTTGGGCCACAAATACACTTCATTTCTTACTGTGAAATCATCCAACTTATTTGCAGGTTGCTGTTCTTATGCCACAGTAAATTAAGCAACAAAAAGGGTCTATGTAGCCAGCCGAAAAGGCTAAAACAAGAACCACCACTCTTGCTGCCTTATACATATGCAGATGCCAACTCAAAGCTGTAGTCACTCGCTGGTAGGCTCATACTTTGTTGCCTTGTCTTTTTAGACTTAGAGACAAGCAGCAGTCCTTTTTTAAAAGAACATCCTCCATTTCTTACAACTACTTGCAAAGCTGATGAACTCTGCTGGTAGCTTCCCAGATATTTGTAAATCTGACATCAATTTAGAAATTGTTGTCCCACCTTTCAAACTTCTATTCTGCCTACTCATATTAGAACAACCCTTTCCAGCAATACCATGGGGATCCTGTTGCCCCTCCCTGTCCTATCATTCCCAGTATAGCAGAGCCATTTCAGAATGAAACTACATTGTAATTTCCAAAAAGCATACGACTTATTTTAACTATATTATGTAGGAGTTTATAATCATTTAATGTAATGCATATTTACCTATGGGGCTTCCCAGGTGGCTCTAGTGGTAAAGAACCCACCTGCCAATGCAGATGTAAGAGACAAGGGTTCCATCCCTGGGTCAGGAAGATCCCTGGGTCAGGAAGAAGGGCATGGCAACCTACTCCAGTATTCTTGCTTGGAGAATACCCTGGACAGAGGAGCTTGGTGAGGTAAAGTCCATACTGTCACAAAGAGTCAGACACAAGAAGCGACTTCACAAACAAATATAGGTAAATATGCTCTCCTCCAAGGATAAACCTGAACTTACTCTGTAACAATTGCCTTGCATCATTTCTTCTCTAGATAAGCTTTGTAAGTTTTTGAGAAGACAATATTTGAACTAATAAAACTGGATTTATGAGGGAAAAAAGACATTCTTAAAAATACAGATTGCTGTAGAAGATCCCTTGCCAAAATCAATTTGTAAAAGAGCTAAAGCTTCTTGTAGCTATGTAACCTTCTATAATTGCTTTTGAAATCTTTTTATTACTTGGGTAAAATGAATATTTAAATATTATTTCATAATTATCTGTGATCCTATTTAATTAAGTGTCTGAACCTTCTAATATTTTTGACAAACATTATCAAAATCAAATTCTAAATTAAGACTTTTTGACCTTAGACTAACTGGCATTTTTCCAGAGGAGTCCTGGAGCATCTCAAAGGATCTGTTCTCTCTCCTTATAAAAAGAAAGATATTAGAGTAATTAGGTTTATTTGATATGTTAAATTACATGGAAAGCATTTTCAAATAAGAAATAATACTAAGTCTTCTTTACATTATATCTGCATTGATCAGCAATGCTTTTGAGGAAAGATCTTGATCAAAAGGGGTAACTGCTGCTGCTGCTGCTGCTGCTGCTAAGTCACTTCAATCGTGTCCGACTCTGCGACCCCATAGACAGCAGCCCACCAGGCTCCCCTATCCCTGGGATTCTCCAGGCAAGAACACTGGAGTGGGTTGCCATTTCCTTCTCCAATGCATGAAAGTAAAAAGTGAAAGTGAAGTCGTAAATGTGAACATAAATAAAGGAAACCTCATTTTAAATGGAGTCAGGAAGACCTGAAGGAGGGACTCTCAGTACATGTAGCACCAGTTGCAGTCTGCATAACCAGCAGGGAAAAGGAAGATAAGAATCTTACTTCTCTTAAGGTATGAGAGAGAACATTTTAACACAGGTATTTCATCTCCTGCTTTTAAAAAAAGGAAGGCAGATCCCTCCCTGCCCCAGCAACTATACTCTAATCACCACTTACAGCCAGTGAGAAATGGCAGCAATCTTGAACTCTCATTCTTCTCCATGAATTTTTCTTCAAACAGTCCCCCCTACAGTTTCCTCCTAAAATCAAATAAAAGCACTCTCCTTTGTTCTCTGGATTCGCCTGACTCCCCATCACTTGCCTGTCCCAAATTGTGATTCTCTTCTGTTCCTAAATAAACCCATCTTGCTGCTTAAATAACTGGTTGTTTTAAGAGTGACAATGTATATAAATGTAAAATCACAATGTTGTACACTTGAAAGTAATGCAACAATGTACACTTGAAAGTAATGTAACTTTGTATGTCAATTACATTGTATGTCAATTAAAAAAAAAAAGTTTTACAAAACTCTAGGGTTTCCCTGGAGATTCAGTGGTTAAGAACTGCCCGCCAATGCACGGCACATGAGTTTGGTCCCTGGTCTGGGAAGATCACACATTCCTCAGAGTGGCTGAGCCCAACTGCCAGTAATTACTGAGTCCTCAACTCCCCAGACCCCCAAAGCCACAACTACTAAAGCCCTCACGCCTTAGATCCCGCAGTCCCCAAGAGAAGCCACAGCAATGAGAAGCCTGTGGCCCGCAACTAGAGTAGCCTCCCATTACCGCAACTAGAGAAAACCCGTATACAGCAAGGATGACCCACCGCAGCAACCCGCCCCGCCCCCCGCAAAAAAAAACAACTCTAGTCCAAGGAATCTCTACCTCCTAACATCTTTGATAGTCAAACAATTTCCTCTCTCCCCAAGTTTCTGTCCTCACTTCTTCAATTCGGCTACCAACTTTGAAATGTGTCTTTAAATCTCTCGTTCTAAAAGGCCCTAGAGCTGTTTCATAAAGTTGGTTGGTTTCTGTCTAAAAATGGGGCCTACCCTACCCTTTTAACAGCTCAGTTGTTCAGTGCTTAGGTGCTTACTCTTTAAATGACTGAAGTACTATTTGGGGCCTTTAGTTTAAAGAACAAGTAAACCAAGTAAAACTATTCAATTTTTTCTAAACCTTGCTCCTCCACATTATCAGGCATTCTGTACTGCCATTTTAAAGAAACTAGGAAGAGGAAAAAAAAACTCATTGACAAATGATGACAACGTGGAAATAACCAGCTGAGCTATCTGGACCACAAGTTTCTGCATTTCATGGTGCTTCATCTTTAAAACTGTGTAGACTTCTTAAATCTTAAGATTCACCCAAAATAAAGGCAATCGAGCCCTCATTCCCATGTTGGTTTCTTCCAAACCTGCGCCCCACCCCCATCCTCACCCCCGCCCCGGCTCCGGCAGCCATGCGCCAAAGACTGCAGCACCGGAGCTCGCGGTCCGCAGGCGCGGCGGACCCCGCCCCGCACGGCTGGCGCGGGGAGGCTGCTCCGGGCCAGGAACCCGCCTCTGCGGCGGCTGAGCCGGGCGCCCAGTGGGTGCGCTCGGGCGGAGGAGGGGCCTGCGGCCATGGCACCGCCTTTGCCTGCCCGCCCCGCCCCGGACCGCTACTTAAGTGGCTCCCGCACCGCCCCCGCTCCAGTGCGTTACTTACCTCGACTCTTAGCTTGTCGGGGACGGTAACCGGGACCCGTGTCTACTCCTGTTGCCTGCGCCTGCTGATCCGTAGTCACCATGGTGAGTGGACCGTCGACTTGGCTTAGGGAAACGGGGGAAAACGAGCCGGGGTATCGCCAAGGGCTTCTAGCTGGAGAGGGCTGCCCCACCGCTGTCCATTTGGAGGGCGAAGAGCGAGGCGGGAGCCCAGGGTGAGAGTAGATAGACCTCGATTTGTGGAGAAAGGCTGGGGCCCATGAGGAAGGGGGCCACCGCCTTTTCTTCCGAGACTGTAGAACGGGATGGCGGGGCACTGGTTCTCCTTCACCATGGCTAGCGCTCTCATTTAGCCCTAACTTTTGGGCTCAGCGCCCCCGAGACCCTGCAGTCTTTTCCCGCGCCTTCCCATCCCCCTCTTAGAGTCACCCCAGCCTTTAGCGAGCGCGCGCGCGGGCTCTCCCCGCCCTCACTTCCTCCTCAGCAAGAAAACCGGAGGCGGGAAGGAACTGCGCACGCGCGACCGTTACCTTCCCGCCTGGGAGTGGCCCGGAGCCCGCCACTGCAGTAGACGCGTGCGCGCTGGGGCGCTGCAGGTCTATGACTGGAGGGCCTGTTTCCTGTTACCCTGGGTTCTCGTTTAAAATCTAAGGAGTAAGGTGAACATGGAAAAGGACTCCTTATCGATGTGCTGCACTGCACCAATATCTTAAGATAACTAGCTCTCAGCAGCCTGTAAAGGCCATCTGTCTCTCCCTGCCGCTGTGTTAGGAATGCGTGTGGGAGCAGGTGGTGGTGATGGCGGTTTTGAGGGAATAGAAATCGGATCTGGGTCTCCGATAATCCCCTGCTGCGTCGTGACAGGTGTGGAGATGCTGAACCGAGCTTCACGCCTGCATGAAGCGAAGATGGTTGGCCATGGCTGCGCCTCTGCAGACGTGGCTTTTAAGAACTTCTGCAGCTGCGCGACTCCGCGAACCGCAGAGGGGCGCGGGCGCGCGCGCGCCCTGAATTGCTCATTCATCCTTTGCCGCAGAGCCCCACCCCTCGTCCCTGCGGCCCGGCATTTCCTTTGCACTGCTCTGGCCACGTGCTTCCTGTGCTGGGAGCTGCCCGGAAATCTGGCCACCTACTCTAAAATGGCATTCTGGGCTCTGGGCGCTAGATGGATGACCTCCTCTTTATCTTGATCCTCAAAGAAGGAAGCAATGACTAAGCTCTATTCTTGGTCTAGAAAGAGGCCTTCCCGATTTAGACGGGGAAAGGAAATTAATTAAAAGCAATGTATATCAGAAGTATAGCCCATCTACCCTAGATTTTTTTTAAAAAGCATCCCATTTTAAAAGCAAATCTAAGACTAGTTTTCCGTAAACATTTAGCATTTTTGTTAAATGTCTTGTGGGTTTTGTGTGTGTGTGTGTTAATGTGTTTTTTTTTTTTCTCTCTCTCTCTCTCTCACAGCGTGAGTGCATCTCCATCCACGTTGGCCAGGCTGGTGTCCAGATCGGCAATGCCTGCTGGGAGCTCTACTGCCTGGAACACGGCATTCAGCCCGATGGCCAGATGCCAAGTGACAAGACTATTGGGGGAGGAGACGACTCCTTCAACACCTTCTTCAGTGAGACAGGCGCTGGCAAGCATGTGCCCAGGGCAGTGTTTGTAGACCTGGAACCCACAGTCATTGGTGAGTTGACCTCAGTAGCTTCAGTGAGAATCCTGGGGATCTGGGACAGGAGGTGTGTCCTGTGGACTCCACTGATACCCTGGGGTGGAGCTTGTGTGGGTCGTTGATGGGTGGCTGCTTCATTTTCCTTTCCAGATGAGGTTCGCACTGGCACCTACCGCCAGCTCTTCCACCCTGAGCAACTTATCTCGGGCAAAGAAGATGCCGCCAACAACTATGCCCGAGGCCACTACACCATTGGCAAGGAGATCATTGACCTCGTCTTGGACCGAGTTCGGAAACTGGTAAACAAAGAACTGTTTTTTAAACTAGGATGAGCGTTTTCTCTTAGAGTTTTGAGAGACCAGACTATGGGAATCATTCTTTGCACACTAGAATGAGCTTCATACTGCCCACTATAACTGGACTTCTAAACCAAACGGTCCTGTGCTATGGGACAACTTTTTGAGGCTGAAGTAGGTGCTGCTTGGCCTCCTCCTATGTCTTCTAAGGCAGATTTGGGCAATTGCTCACTCAGGGAGGGCAGTTTACCTGAAGTCAAGTGAGTACCAGGAAGCCTTAACAGTTTTACTGACACTTAAGCCCATTAAACATCCTTGTTCATCTTAATCAGGCAGCTTCCTGCCTCCAAGCTGAGGCATCCCTTTTGGGGTCATCTTAGTCACAGTGGTAGGTGGCTGGCTCTGAATGTAACTGATTGATCAAACTCATAAAAATTGGACAGCTGCCCTATGTTGCTACAGAAAGTTACAGCAAAAGAAGCCGATGGAATACCGACTAGAACTAGCTGCCATTGGGAACTTCCAGCAACACTGAAAGTGGAGTCAAGGGAGCTCCCTTGTTACAGAAGCAAGTATAAGTCACTGGAACTTTGAAAGGATTAAGATAGAATCCCAAAAAGCGGTACCCTTGTTTTTCTACTAGAGCTCAGGGCAGTGTAGACCAGCCTTGAGGCAGAAAAATCTAAGGTAACTATTCACATCGGTAAGGTTGATAAGGGTTCTGTTCAGATCATTTTAATTAAGAGTCTGGCAATCAGATGAGTCTGTTCCTTAGGCATCCAGGCAACTTGTAAGTCATTAACTAAAATCAAGAATGAAGGCCTGGGTGCAATAGCTTGTCAGGAAAATTATATATCACTGAGATCTGCAACAACAGGTCTTTTTCAAAAGACTGGCTTTACATCGTTCTTGGCTTCAAACTTTTTCAGATGTTTATCGTAGACTTTGCAGCAATATTGGGCTAATGGTTCCTCTGTTTGCAAGTGAAGCTTCGGCTACAAGCACTGACTTGGAAATCGGGACCTGCCTTAGGGACAAATGAACTAGTGAAAGTCATTGAGGGTTCTGGAGTGAAGTTCTTTAACCACCAGAACAATTGTACTTGTCCCTGGTGTTTATTACTGTGTCCACAAGAGCCTTAGTGGGTGGAAACTGGTAAACTAGAGTCTGCCCCTTGCTTTGATCTCATTCAGAGGGTGGACCCATAGAAGTGACTAAGGGCTCAGTAGAGAATGTCCACAATCTTGGAGCACCTTAAAGTGAAGATTGTCCAGAGAATACTCTGTCAGGTTAAGATCAGCCTTTCACAGAGTAGCAGTTTGTTAGCCAGAAGAGCTCAGTTAAGTGGTGGAAAGCCCCCGTGACAGAAGGACATGGATTGCTGACAGCAAATCACCTTTCCCGGAATGAATAGACTTGTTGCTAACCTGTGCTGACGGTGCCAGGCACTATTCCAGTACTCATTTAATTCCCAGCAACCTGAAGCAGATTCCTGTTCTCCTCATTTAATAAATGAGAACTCTGAGACTGAGAAAGGAATTTGGTCACAGGCACATGGCAGGGAACTGGCAGAGCCAGAGCCAGCCTTATTCTAGCACCAGGGCACTAGCTCTTCACTCTGATGCTACATTCCAGCTCAGAAGGCAGCTGCCAGAGCTTCTGTAGACCTCCATTGTATGGGGCCAGTGTGGTCTCAGGGCTGCTGGTGGTAGCTCTCTAACTGATAAGAGGTTGCCTTTGCTGTGTGGTCATGGCACGGGCAGCAGAGGTGAGCCTCCCGGTCACCAAACCTTGGGCCCTGCATCCATTCCAGACTTGGTGATTCCTCTGCCTGCAGAAATGAAAATAATTCATTTTAAATAGCCTTTTCACAGATCCCCTCCCTCCCTCCAGGCCCCAAGAGATGACTGTGAAAAGTTTCTCTGAATCACTTAGCACTTAAAAGCTCTTTAACTGTCTGCTTTCCTAGCAAGTATTGTTCAGAAGTTTTCTGGTTTGTTTTTTTTTTTTTTTAAGATCTTGATCAGTGTGATTATGGATTCAAAGACGTCACTGCAGCTGTCACCAGGGCTAAAATTGAAACTTTTTTCCTTTTTCAGGCTGACCAGTGCACGGGTCTTCAGGGCTTCTTGGTTTTCCACAGCTTTGGCGGGGGAACTGGTTCCGGGTTCACCTCCCTGCTGATGGAACGCCTCTCTGTCGACTATGGCAAGAAGTCCAAGCTGGAGTTCTCCATTTACCCAGCCCCCCCAGGTTTCCACAGCTGTCGTTGAGCCCTACAACTCCATCCTCACCACCCACACCACCCTGGAGCACTCTGATTGTGCCTTCATGGTAGACAATGAGGCCATCTATGACATCTGCCGTAGAAACCTCGACATTGAGCGCCCAACCTACACAAATCTTAACCGCCTTATTAGCCAGATAGTGTCCTCCATCACTGCTTCCCTGAGGTTTGATGGAGCCCTGAATGTGGATCTGACAGAGTTCCAGACCAACCTGGTGCCCTATCCCCGCATCCACTTCCCTCTGGCCACATACGCCCCTGTCATCTCTGCTGAGAAAGCCTACCATGAACAGCTTTCTGTAGCAGAGATCACCAATGCTTGCTTTGAGCCTGCCAACCAGATGGTGAAATGTGACCCTCGCCATGGTAAATACATGGCCTGCTGCCTGTTGTACCGTGGCGACGTGGTTCCCAAAGATGTCAATGCTGCCATTGCCACCATCAAGACCAAGCGCAGCATCCAGTTTGTAGACTGGTGCCCCACTGGCTTCAAGGTTGGCATTAACTACCAGCCTCCCACTGTGGTACCCGGTGGAGACCTGGCCAAAGTACAGCGAGCTGTGTGCATGCTGAGCAACACCACAGCCATCGCTGAGGCCTGGGCTCGCCTGGACCACAAGTTTGACCTGATGTATGCCAAGCGTGCCTTTGTTCACTGGTATGTGGGTGAGGGCATGGAGGAAGGAGAGTTTTCTGAGGCCCGTGAGGACATGGCTGCCCTTGAGAAGGATTATGAGGAGGTTGGTGTGGATTCTGTGGAAGGAGAGGGAGAGGAAGAAGGAGAGGAATACTAATCACCATTCCTTTGAGCCTTGCAGCATGTCATACTCAGCTTCAGCATTAGCTGACAGGCATAAAACCTTTCTGACTAGATTGTCTTCGCTTTCAACTATGATCATGTATTCCTTTTCCATGTGTGTCTGTAACACTTATGTCGTGTCTCAAAAGTAAAGATTTTAAGAAAGCAAATAGAGTTCTGTGCTTCTAAATTGGTTTCTCCACTTTTCACTCGTATACCTGAAAGCCTGCCACTGGAAGTAATACCAAGGATTTTGCTCCAGATATCTCTGTGGGGAAGGTGTACTCTGAAACTGGTCTGTTAACATTACTTCAACCAGTATTTTGTTGAAATCCAGCTCAGAGACCTTGGAAAGATGCAAATTTCAGATGAGTGATTTTGCTACTCTAGTTCTTAAGGTTATAAGGTAATTATAAGTTAGGTTTGGGAAGATTTTTAATATCCTACAACTATGACTGCTGTGTAAAGAAGCCTGCTAACCTATCAGAATTAATGACTAGGTAAACGTGGCTGGGGGAATATTTGAGCAGAAAGATGTAAAAACTGTTTCCTACTCTGTAATGATGGAAGGAGGAAAGTTGCAGGATCAGAATTCCCTGCTGACCAACAAAACAATATGAAACAATTGAAGAGTAAGCCATACACCTGTGGAAGAGCAGCTGCTTTACAAGGGATGATATGGCAACACTTGGAAAGGTTAGGACAAAGTTAATTTGTAGCACTGGGCATAGTTTACATTCTTTCCAGTATATAGTGTGGCTACATCTAAAGCCCACTATAGAAGAGAGAGGTTAAATCTCCCTAGAGAAAATACATTTTAAAAGCTGAGGAGGCACATGGATTGTAAAGGTCTGAAAAGTTGAGAATAGAGGTGAGTAAAATTTTGCCAGTTCTTTCTCTAGTCAATAAGTCCTATAAACTTAGAGAATATTAATAGTTCTCAACTCCTGATTAAATCCACAGACATTTCAGAGAGCTCTGTTGGGAGGCACTACAGGCCGTGCGCAGCAACCCATATTGTAGCCAGAAATCAGGTCCCAGGGGAAGGCAGATGCAGGCCTTTATAGCAGTGATGGGAACCCTAATTAGTGCCCAAATGAAGATAGGAATTTGCTAGTATTGAACTTTCAGGGAGGCTTTGGAACCTTTGAAAGGTCTCTCTTGCCATAAAAGAGAGAGGTAGCTAGGCTGGAGCCTGGGAAACCAATACAGAGGAGGTTTTGGAGGGAAAAGCACACTATGGTGTGCCATGTTGCTTTTTGAGTCCAGAGGCACATAGCAGGGACAGGATATTTTGCTTGTTTTTTTTTGGGGGGGGGTATGTTTGTATTTTTAAGAAAAGATGTAATAAAGAGTTATAACAGTCTGGGTGGTGAGTACATAGGTATTTGCAATGCCATTATCTATTGCCCTAAAACTGATTTGTATATAAAAAACAATATATGTATATGTGCTTAATATATGTATATAAAAAAAAAATATGTATGACCATGCAGTTTCTGAGGGTCAGGAATTCAGGAGCACCTTAGCTGAATGGTTCTGACTCAGGATTTCTCAAGATTTCAGTAAAGATGTTGACTGAGGATGCAGTTATCTGAATGCTTGATTTTATTTTTTTCTTTTTAAAAATTTTAATTGGAGGCTAATTACAATATTGTGGTGGTTTTTGCCATACATTCACATGAATCAGCCATGGGTGTACGTGTGTTCCCCATCCTGACCCTCCCTTCCACCTCCTTCCCCAGAATCCTTGATTTTAGCTGGAGGATTCACTTCCAAGGGGGTTCACTCATGCCTGGCAAGTTAGTACTGGTTGTTGGCAGGTAGCCTTTGTTCTTCACCACAGGGACTTCCCCATAGGACTGCTTCAGTGTCCTCACAACATCCAGGACAAGGGTGTTGTCCAGGGTGATCCTGGACAAGGCAAGTTGAAAACCACAATATCTTGAAACTAACACTCTCATTTCTACAATATCCTATTTCTACAATATCCACATGTCAGTCCTATTCAGTGTGGGAGGAAACTACACAATAGTAGGAGACGTGGATTGTTGGGAGTTATATACAAAACCCAGAAGGATACCAATTTTATTACCTTTTCCCCCTGTATACTTGGAATATTTCATCTTTTAAAAGGGAGGAAACCTGTAGTTTAGAGAGAAGGAGTTTTCTATTTTCTATAGTTCCAACTCGAATTTCACTGTCTTTGGTTGCCTTTTATGCAATCCTTTGGTGGCTCAGATGGTAAAGAATCCTTCTGCAATGCAGGAGACCTGGGTTTGATCCCTGGGTTAGGAAGATTCCCTGAAGAAGGGCATGGCAACCCCCTCCAGTATTCTTGCCTGGAGAATCCCCATGGACAAAGGAGCCTGGCAGGCTCATGGAGTCGCAGAGTTGGACACAACTGAGCAATTAACACACTTGGTTCCCTTTATAAGCCACCTTCTATTTACATTCCTTCTAAACTCTCCAATCTCCCTTATACCCTAATTATTTGGTTGCTGCTAAAATTCAGTATTTCTTTCTGTCCTGTTTGTTCCCAATCATATAAATCAAGAAGATAACTAGTAGGTACTAGTAGTCAAAGCCTTTGGTAATGTGAGATACTAAGTGTGGGACATTGGGGTGGGAGGTGGGAAATGGCTATAATGAAATGCTGAGGCAACCAGGAAATGCCATCAAGCATTCCTTTGTGTGTGGGGGGGGGGGGGGGGCGGCTGCGCTGTGGGTCTTATTATCTACATCTCTGTCCCAGCAGCAATCACAGTAATGTTTATGGCCCACACAGTGCTTTAATGTACTTCCATTAAGATTAATAATAATAATTTATTTCCCTCTTAGGCCAGATTCTTTATTGGTTCTCTTTCATATAAACAGTAAATTCAGGTTTTGTAAAATGCATTCACTCTTTCAGGCCAAGTCTCTTTTAGCACCTCTTGAGAAATTGTACCTCAGGGTAGAGAGGGCTTGGAAACTGACTGACTGAGACACTTCTTGTTCTGTTACTAGGCAGGGGCTCTGCATCTTCTGAGCCTATTTCCTTTTTGTACCACAGAGTTCCATCCTATCTTTCTCCAGGTGTCTGTGGGGAGTTGAGGGTGGCAAACAGCTCACTCAGATCTGAAAGGACTTTAAGTTTATAGTTGTGTGTCCGAACTTGGGAAGTGAGGAACAGGCGAAGCAGCCCTCCTAAGGGCTTAACAGCCCTCCTCAGCAGGACACCAGAGCTACTGTCCAGGAAGACTGAGCCATTTATTTAGAAAAGAAATAGAAATAAATAAAGCACAAGAAGGGTTTACTTAGAGATGGTGAGGATGATAATACAGATAATCATGATTATTAACCTTAACCACAACACCTTCAATTTACACCCACTCACCTTTTTAAGAAAAAATTCTTTACACATCATTTTATTTTTAAAAATTATTTATTTTTGGCTGTGCTGGGTCTTAGGTGTGGCAAGCGGGGGCTTCTCATTGCAGTGGTTTCTCTTGTTGCGGAGCACCAACTCCAGGGCATGAGGGCTTCAGAAGTTGGGGAGCAAAGGTTCAGTTGAGGCACACAGAAGCAGTTGCCCCAGTGTGCAAAATCTTCCCAGCCCAGGGATCGAACCCCCGTGTCCCCCGCATTGGCAGGTAACCACTGGACCACCAAGAAGTCTTATAGCTATCCACCTTTAAAAGAATGTTAAAGGTGAAGTGCCTTCACCACTTAGCATTCTTAACCTCACTGAGTTGACTTTAAAATGGGAGGAGCCCACTTCTTTGTTTTTTACAGAGGACAGATTTAAGGGAAGTCATATCACAGCCCTGTGTCCTGCCTTGCAGGATCAGATGTCTTAAATATTGCCTGCCAAAAGGCCACGAGAAATAGGAATCTTTTAGCCTTTTGGAGGACCAGGGCTATGATTTAGGGACATGTTCAGATTAAGAGGTTTGAGGGAGGGAAGAGAGAGAGATGCCATTTCCCTCTCCCAGTCCCATCAAATTCCTGGCAAATTCCTTAATGCCCTGCAGATGGCACCACTGACAAGGAGTTCTCTGCCCAGAAGAGTCAAGCTCAGATTTGTGAACTCTGCCCTCCCCATCACCTTGAAGCTGAGCCTAAAAGATACACCACAAAGAGAAAGTGACTAACCTGGCATACCTGGCATTCATGGGCTTGTCATTTCTTGTTCTGTCCATTCCTGGAGACAGCCGAGCCTCCTTCTAGGCCACTGTGAATCAGTTAGCCACAGAAAACCCCACACTCCGAGTTCTTGACTTCATCTCCAGCCTCTAGGGTACTTCCCAGTGTGGAATGAGTTTAAATATATGGCTTTGCGGTCAATCTGTAGTAATGGAGGAGGCATGCTGCCCGATCAATCTGAACTCAATACTGACACAAAGTTAATAACATGATGTGGGCATCATCATGTAGATACAGATATCATTATGTTGCAAGGGCCATCTTCTTCCTCTACCAAAATGAATACCCTACCCCATCCATCCATCCCTCAGCTGACCAGCTCATTTCCCAATTGACAGCCTGCTGTATGTTACTGTGTCCAACAGTGATGGATCAAGCTCATCACTGCATTCCTACTTTTGGCCTTCAAACACTCTTCTCAGCCTATAAGATCTTTTACAACCATAATTGATCCTACCACCTTTGCCCTGTTGACTCATTCTGTCTTCCTTTGATGATAAAAACCCAAGTGTCATCTATTCAAGGCCTTGAAGGCTATGTCAGATGCAGTCCAATTCTCCATTAGATATTTTCATAGTCTGAGAATTAATCTTGAAGCAGAGATTCAGATTTTTAACTCTGAAAACTAGAGGTAACTGTCCCTCTACTGCTTTCCTCTTTTCCCCAGGACCAAAGATCTAAAATGCCTCAGGAAGACACTCTAGGGTGGGACAGTGACATCAAATCGAGGTAGAAGGGAAAGCTGCTGTTCTGTTCTAAAGATTCTTCATAAATAAGATCTTTCAGCCTCTCTCTGGCCCAGCTCTAATGTCTCGTGATACAGGCATGTAGGAACTTCTACTGGCTCATGTTGATCGAAGGCATGCACACGTGCCATGAGTCAAGCTGTGACCCAGTTGCCAGGACAGGCTGATGTCACCTTAGGCACTCCTTCTATACAGCAGTGTGGAAAGCTAGGCAAGGGAGCATTCCCACCACCCTCTTCACTGATCATCCTACTGTGCATATTGCTACCCAGTTCTGGGCACCTCAAGAAGGATATGGACAGACCAGAGAGCTTCCTCCAAGGAGCAAGTAGAATGGGATGCGGTACTGGGTAAAGCAACTTGGAGAACTAAGGATGTTTAAATTACAAGAGAAACCCATGAAGAGCTATTGTCCAGAAATAGCAGGAACCCAGAGAGGACAGCTAAGAATGAAGAAAAACACCGCAGGGGTTTCTGGCAGTGTTCAGTGGCTAAGACTCCATGGTCCCAATGCCGGAGTCCCAGGTTCAATCCTTGGTCAGGGAGCTAGATTCCGCATGCCACAACTAAAGATCCCACATGCTGCAACTAAGTCCTGGCACGGCCAAATAAATATTTTAAAAAGCAAACAAAAACAACCACAAAATAAAAACATCACAGCTCACTTTGTAACGATGAGCTAGGACCAACAATGGACCATAGTGCCATCCATGTCATGAAGGACAAACAGGCAGGACTGAAGACTTCTAAGATTCTTCTCCATTCCCAGAGACTAGGATTTCATAAAATTTCCTGGTGTCTCAAGCCAATCTTTAATTATGACTATTCTGTCAAATATTTTTGGAGAGGGCAGAGATAGGTAGGGACAAAGGAACAGAATCTATCAAAACATGCTTTTTAAACCTTTTCCCTCACCCTTGCCAACAACAACAATAAAAGTTTTCAGACCCAGAGAGGCCTTGCCTAAAGGGAACCCGTGGTTTTCTGGCCTCCCTAGCACCCTAGACAAGAGGGCAATTCCAAAGTTGCTGATCTATTTCTAGGAACTGGTCCAAATTCCACCAGAGATAAGGAAGGAGGTTTATAGCCTGTCTTAATTCGGATAGGTCTAACAAAATAACACAGATCAGATAGTGTGATAGTGTAAATAATAAATATTTATTTCTCAAAGATTTGGAGACTGATAAATCCAAGACCAAGGTGCTAGCAGATTCAGGGTCAAGAGAGAGCCTTCTTAACTGGTTTGCAGATAGCTGGCCATCTTTTTGCTGAGTCCTCTTGTGGAGAAGAGAAAAAACAACTATTCCCTTCCTCTTCTTAGAAAGATGATAAATCCTGGGACTTCCCTGGTGGTGCGGTAGTTAAGACTCCACACTCCCAATGCACGGGACATGGGTTCCAACCCTGGTGGGGGATCCTGCATAGGGCATGGAGCTACAAAAAAAAAAAAAAAAAAAGATAATCATCCCATCAGGAGGGTTGTACTTCTTGACCTCACCTGAACCTAATTACTTCCCAAAGTTCTCACCTCCTAATACATCATGCTGAGGGTTAGAGTTTTAACATGCATTTTAGGGGTACATATTCAGCCCATGGTAGTCAGAGTGAACAGGAATTTTTCTGTAAACACTGTGTTTTCTGTGGAAAATTAGGACATGTAGATAAGCAATGAGAAAATTAAAATAACCTATAATCTGAATGAAAAGATTTGAAACTTTCATTTAAAGATAAGAGCAACTTTTTCTCATGCAACTCTCTGCCCTCTCCCTCCCCCATCACCTCTGGGACTGGTGGCCCTGGGTCTTTTCTCTGCATCAAAGTGCTATTCAGCAATAAGTCTTTATCATTTGGAAGCTCAAAGATAGCCCCGCAAGAAGGAACAGAACAGTGAGCCCTTTATTTTATTTATCCATCTAAATATTTATTCCTGTATTTATTTAGTTAGTTATTTGGCTATGTTGCGTCTTAGTTGTGGCGTTTGGGCTCTAGAGCAGGCAGCTTCTAGTTGTGACTCGAGGGCTTAGTTGCACTGTGGCATGTGGAATCTTAGTTCCCTGATCAGAGATTGAACCCATATCCCCTGCATTGGAAGGTGGACTCCTAATCACTGGGTCACCAGGGAAGTCCCCAGTGTGCCCTTTAAATAAGCTGGGCAAGCTGGTACCAAGGTTCTTGAGGATACTGAAGTTCAAATTTAGCAGTCTATTACCCTAAGTATCTAAGCAACATAGTAATGAAGGGAATACAGAAGTAGAGGGGATGTATCTACTAAAAGACAACTGCAGAATACTGGGGGAAAAGGAGGCTTTGAAGTCAGAGAGGCCAAGTTACACCACTTACTATTGTAAGTCCTTGTACAAGTTACTTAACCTCTTTGAATTAATTCCTCATCTATAAATAAATAAATAAAGTCAATTTTGTAAGGTCCTTGTGACACCCAATTAACTAATCTTTGTAAAGTATCTGTTAATCTTTAGCATTTAGTGGAGGCTCAGTCTGGATTAGTTCCCTTCCCTGTGTTGCTCGAGGACACTGAAATTTACTCTCCACAGTCCAGGGGGCCCTTCCCCTACTAAGAATAGGTAACTAATCTCCTGGGCAGATCAGATCCACAAACATTGTCTAGTACTAGTAGCGTGTTTACTGTGAGAACTACACTGGCTTAAGAACTGGGGTTGAAATGAAAGGGGTGAATTAGAAGCCAAATACAGATTTCCAACCCTTTAAGGAGAGAGGAAAGGAGAAAAGACACAAATGGAGGTAAAGTTAAACAATACAAAAGATTTAAATAACATTTCAAAGTAATGAATGTTCCAAAACAGGGCAGTTCAGTTCAGTTCAGTCACTCAGTCGTCTCCGACTTTGCGACCCCATGAATCGCAGCACGCCAGGCCTCCCTGTCCATCACCATCTCCCGGAGTTCACTCAAGACTCACATCCATGGAGTCAGTGGTGCCATCCAGCCATCTCATCCTCGGTCACCCCCTTCTCCTCCTGCCCCCAATCCCTCCCAGCATCAAAGTCTTTTCCAATGAGTCAACTTTTTGCATGAGGTGGCCAAAGTACTGGAGTTTCAGCTTTAGCATCATTCCTTCCAAAGAAATCCCAGGGCTGATCTCCTTCAGAATGGACTGGTTGGATCTCCTTGCAGTCCAAGGGACTCTCAAGAGTCTTCTCCAACACCACAGTTCAAAATCATCAATTCTTCGGGGCTCAGCCTTCTTCACAGTCCAACTCTCACATCCATACATGACTACTGGAAAAACCATAGCCTTGACTAGACGGACCTTAGTCAGCAAAGTAATGTTTCTGCTTTTGAATATGCTATCTAGGTTGGTCATAACTTTCCTTCTAAGGAGTAAGCGTCTTTTAATTTCATGGCTGCAGTCACCATCTGCAGTGATTTTGGAGCCCAGAAAAATAAAGTCTGACACTGTTTCCACTGTTTCCCCATCTATTTCCCATGAAGTGACGGGACCGGATGCCATGATCTTCGTTTTCTGATTGTTGAGCTTTAAGCCAACTTTTTCACTCTCCTCTTTCAGGTTCATCAAGAGGCTTTTTAGTTCTTCTTCACTTTTATGTCTAATTGGTCACTGAACTAACTATGCAACTGGATGCTGCCTGGAGAAGGTGGAAATCCCTTCAAGAAAAGATGGAAGAAAAGATAGTTGGGTTGAGCCTTGGAAGATAAGATATGGACAAAGGGAAATTTGATAAGTTTAACAAGAGAATGTGTAGTGTCTTTTTGCATAGTGTTCTGAGTGTTAAGTCAGTAAACAGAGATGGTTTTGCTAATTCTAAACATAGGCAATGGAAAGAAAGTTATTTTGCTTCCAACAAATTTGTAAACAAGGGCTCAAGGACCTGAAAGCAAATAAATTCAATTACTACTTTCTCAAAGGAAGTCTTCTAGATTATTTTTCTCAGTTCTAAGCTCATTTCTATTTTTCTCAGTTCTAAGCTTAAACTATGCACTTTCCAGTTTGTTTATTGATATTTTGCCTCTTAAAAATTTACTTCAGTTGTACATTCTGGATGATGATAAATCTCTAAGCAGAATTTATGTTAGCCTGTTGCTAAAGGGATCATATGGAACAGTTTGTGACTTGGGTGATGTCACTGCACTGTGTAAACTATAAAGGGCAGTGAACGTTAGATTCATAAATTTGGAAGCAATCTTAAGGGTCTTCTAGTTTGGCAAGTGAGATCAAGTGTAACCCAGGATGACAATGCTAGAACCAGAACCCAGCTCTTCTGATAATCAGCAATGTCTGCCATCTTTCTCACTACATCTGCCAATATTTGAGTGCCTACGTGAATTACACATGGAGACGAGTTTAAGAGTAACTGTATAAAAGACATATATGATTATTTCCCTTTAGGAACCTATATGGGGGAAACAAACAAATGCAGAAAATTAAATTATGGCAACTTGTGATAAATAAAGGGCTTCTCAGTGGTGCCAGTGGGTAAAGAACCCACCTCCCAATGCAGGAGACCTAAGAGACTCAGGTTTGATCCCTGGGTCGAGAAGATCCCCTGGAGGAGGGCATGGCAACCCACTCCAGTATTCTTGCCTGGAGAATCCCATGGACAGAGGAGCCTGGTGGGCTACAATCCATAGGGTAGGAAACAGACACAACTGAAGTGACTTAGCACACAAGTGATAAATAAAAGGACAAAATCAGATTGCTTTAGATAAGGTACTGGGGTAACATTTAAGTTCAAATCTGAAGGAGACCAGAGCCAACCAAAAGTGAACTGGGAAGAAGGAGGGGAAGGGAGAACTCTTCCAGAGAGAAGAAACAGCAAGTATGGCTCTTTCCTGGGCAGGAAAGAGATGCGCAGGGTCCACCAGGAACTGAGGAAAGGTCAGGGTGAGGATGAGGCCAAGTTGAAGCAGCAGAGAAGTGCTTCCTCCCAGGTCACAAATTCAAATGCACAACTGGGCTGACAAGGCACATTTGTTTAAATTTGCTAAAGATTCTGTAAGCCAAACAAAACACAGCATGTCTACTGCAGCCCAGAGGTCACCATTTTGTAACCCCTGAGGGCTTTTTTGTTTGTTCCTTTGTTGTTGTTTTGGCAGCCTCTAGCATCTCGTGGAATCTTAGTTCCTGGACTAGGGATTTAACCCAGGCCCTTGGTAGTGAAAGTGCCATGTTCTAACGACTGACCACCAGGAAATTCCCAGGGCTTTGTATTCTTACTTTGAGGCAGGTGAATTTCTAAGCACAAGTAGACTGCTTTTGAGGGCTTTTGAGCAGGGGCAGATTTGTGTTTTAACAAGATCGTTAAAATACTTTGCTTGAGATAAGCGCCAGGGTCATTCATCAGGCCCAACCCACTTCTCTGTGCTCTCTTCTCCTTACATGCAACAAAGCCAAGGACCCAGCCAGCTTTATTTGCTTACTATCTCTGCCCACTCGCCCCATTGGATTCTGTTCACTCCAAGTTTGGTTACTAAAAGGGAAATCAGCTCTTCAGGTCCATTCATTATCTTGCTACTATATATACACACACACATGTGTATAGATATTATATATACACACACATATGTATAGATATTATATATACACACAAACACTAATGTATGTGTATTTTGTGTATGTGCTCAGTTGTGTCTAACTCTTTGCAACCCCGTGGACTGTAGCCCACCAGGCTCCTCTGTCCGTGGGATTCTCCAGGCAAGAATACTGGAGAGTAGTTTGCCATTTCCTGCTCCAAGGGAACTACCCAACACAGGGATCGAACCTGTGTCTCTTGCCTCTCCTGCACTGGCAGACAGATTCTTTACCCCTGCACCACCTGGGAAGCCCTATGTGTGTATATACAAGTATATATTTCCAAGGTTCTACTGCAAATCACTGCTGCTGCTGCTGCTGAGTCGCTTCAGTCGTGTCCGACTCTGTGCAACCCCATAGACAGCAGCCCCCCAGGCTTCCCCGTCCCTGGGATTCTCCAGGCAAGAACACTGGAGTGGGTTGCCATTTCCTTCTCCAATGCATGAAAGTGAAAAGTGAAAGTGAAGTCATTCAGTCGTGTCTGATTCTTCTCGACCCCATGGACTGCAGCCTACCAGGCTCCTCTGTCCATGGGATTTTCCAGGCAAAAGTACTGGGGAAACAGAAAAGAGGTAAAAGTAACTTGCCCTGCAGAAATTTCCAGAGTAGAGAACTCAGTTGTACATTCTGGCCCCAACTCTTGCTCAGATAGTAACGGGACACGATCTAGGCCACTAGAATTGTGTTCTTATTCTTCAGCTGGGGGCTTTGCAAAACTCAGGCCTTCTTTTCTCTGTAATGCTCCCTGTATTTGAGAGGAACGGTTTGAGTCCATGAAGGTGGGACTTCCCAAACAGTACCCATTATCAAGGTCATAGGAAGGGAACTTGCATTCCTTAATTTTGTGACAACCTCTCGCATTTTCTAAAATCTAAAAATCCTAATCACACCTTTCCCTGAAGGGTTGTTCAGGTAAAGTTAAAATGAGATAAAATCTAGAACGTGAGTGGCACATAGCAGGTGGTCAGTTAATGTTTGACTCAGCCCATGATCCCCTGTGGGCATTTCCTCACAAAGCTTCAGGTGGATACTTCTGTAGCTTTCTATTCCGTTTTCTTTGGTATTTGTTCCAGCACACAAAGGGGCTCCCACAAAAGTGACTGAGTGAAAATTTCTTGGCGGCTGAGGGTTCCTCGCCCCAACAAAAACACTTTCAGAAAAAGCTACTATGGATCTTGGGTTACTGAGCAGCGGTACCTTTCAGAACCCCTATGGTACTCTCACAAACCACCTGGCTGGCCTGATTCAAGTGGCTCATCTTGCCAAGGTCATACTGGTCGCTTATCAACTAAGGGAGGTGAAAAAGGCAGTTGCTTAGTTTTAGAAGGAGCACCGGTTGGCCCCAAAGATCCCGCCTCTTTCCACGGGGCAAGCCTATCAGCGTTCCTCTAGCGAAGAGCGGCAGCTCCCTAGAAGCCAATGAGTTCCGCTCCCTGGAATTATCCCGCCCATCCGTTGTGTCGTCACTCGGCCTCTTATAAAATAGAACCCAGACTACGCTTCCCCTTAGCTTGCCTGTTGGCGGGTGTTTGCGTTGAAACTATACTGAAAGCCTGACCTTAAAGGGGAGGGAGTAGAGGGGAACCGGGGCCCTTTAAAGCGAGGCCAGCTGGTGCCTGCCCCTTTAAGGGCGAGGCGCTCAGACGACAGAATCTGAGCCCCAGATTACCCCGAGTTTCCGTCACAGGCTGCAAGGTAAGGCTCCTTCGCTGGGTCCGGGTGCTTGGCGGCGGCGGTTTCATCGCCGCTGGTCCTCCCCGGGCCCAGAGACACCTCAGCCCCAGTCATGCTGAGCAGAGTATGGAAGGAGCTGACTATGAAGTGCTATCCGTGCGAGAGCAGCTATTCCACGAGCGGGTCCGCGAGTGCATTGTGAGTCCGGGACCCGGGCTGGAAGGGTAGGACCAAGTTGGGGAGAAGCACGGGTGTCGCGGGAGAGGGAGACGTCCGGATCGGAGTGAGATCCCCTGGGCACAGCGCCGGCAGACCCTGTTTGGTCCAGGGGCGAGCGACCAAGAGCCCTGGTCCGACTAGTGCTCGGGCTGGCGAATCCCTAGAATCTGCTCCAGCTGAGTAGCTGCGAGATAAACAAAGCCGATCGGTTTCCGTTCCTCCCCTCTACACGCCTCTCCCCCGACCCCGCCCTCCCTCCTGTCCCCCCACCCCGCCCCCGCGCGCCCGTGATTGGAGTGCGGGTCTTCCCGTGTCTGGGAATCTGGTGAGCCTGCCGATCTCAGTCAGATGGTCGGAGAGGGATGGGTTTAACTTGAGGAAGGCTTGTTTGCAACTACTTCTCAAACCCAAACGATGTTTGATGAAGGGGAGATGAACAGGGATCTTTGGTGGGTTTCTCACTTTGGAGGAAAGGACTCTTTCTGGGGTGGATTCTACCGTGTAGAAACGGAGAACAACTAAAGTGTCCCCTTCTTTTCCTCGCCCTTATTGGTGTTTTGTTAGAGACCCTGCAAGCCGAGTTTCCTAGCTTCGCAGCCATTCAGGGATTTCCTCTGAAGGGTTGCCCCTGGTGCGACGGAGGGCTTCTGGCTGCTTTCCTTACTCGCTCACTGCCACCTAGAGTAACAGCTGAAACTGTCACACAGCGAGGGACTCCTCACTTCTGGGCCGGGGCACCCAGGGGAGCTTAGGGGATCGCATCTTTCTTGCATCTGCTCTAAACTCTCATATCTTTCCTTTCTCCTCTCCTTCCTCAGAGCCCTCACCCCCAGATACTAAAGGGAAAGGGAAAAGTTTAGAAGAATAGAAGTTGGTGAGTGGAGGACCCATTGCAGGGGTCGTCCTTCATTTTTCTCAGACTGGGCTCCAGTCTGCCCTGGGCAGCCTCAGATTGGAGGAGGGCTAAAGTGAGCCAAGGCATAACTAGGTCTGCCTTTATCTGTGAGGACTGAAAAGCAGGGAGTTTATCAATCCATGCGTGGGAACTCCAGATCTGCTTTCAGAAAGCTTTCCTTGTGCGTTTCTTAGTGGAGAGTTGCATATGGCAGGGTTGGGCATATCCTGGAGTCATACCCAGGCCTTGAGCCAGTGGAGAGCCAGAGACCCACTTTCCTAGAGAACAGGGAGGGAAGAGATCTTGGAGAGAGAAGCAGCCTCTTGGATGTCGTCCCATCCTTTAGTCCCATTAGCTGAGGACGTCAGCACTGGTCAAGGGCATCCTGAGGGCTTCTAGTACATCTCCCACGTGGCTCCAATCCCCTGCTCTAGAGAATCACCTAGCCTCTGCTGGACCTACATGGAACTCCAGCCTGACCTTTTGACCCCCCCCTTCCTGCTTAGTACACACGCCCAGGGCAGAGCACTAGGCAGTAAAAACCTTGGAGCTGAAATCTAAATGGCTCATTCTACTCTACTTCCCTATTGTTAAAAGCTAAATTTTGTCCTAGACCCATGTTTCTCCTGGGGTCTGTGTCTTCTCCCTTTGCATACATAGCTGTATGCAGATTCTCCATAGGATCAGCTTCTCTTGGGGACTGGAGCACCTATGAGACTGATCCTGCCTTCTTGGCCCACTTCAAACACAATAACATCTCAAGATTCTCTGACCCTGATTGTGGAGCCAAGGTAGGGTGGAAATGTATGCATGTGTAGGATAACCTGGTTAAGTCCTGCCATAAGTGTCCATTGGAGGACTAGTCATCAGGGGCATGGGACAGACCCTGAGAGACCTACCCTGGGAGCTGGAAATCACTTTAGGTAGGGACCATGGATTGATAGCTTTTAAAGATTTTGATCCCAGCTCTAGAAGCTTTATAGATGTGGAACCCCAATTAAAGCCTACTATTATGGGCAGGGCATGAAAGAGACTCTGGATTGGCCCAGAGCAGACCTGATCTTTTAGGGCCCCTGAATAAACAGAGTAGAAGCTCTGAGTTGGTCTAGGAACACGATTCCTCCTGGAGCTTGGATCAAGGTGGGAGTGGAGGGAGAGGGAGTGGAGTGTCAGCACAATGAAGATATCCCCTTCTTCCCCTCAAATTTGCTTTTCCAATTATGTGCTAGGAAGAAATCCTCTCTGGTTCTGTGGCCTTTTTCAGATGTGTGGATATGTGCATCTCTAGGAGTCTTTGCCCATGCACCAACCAGGGTTCAGCTGAAACTGTTTTCTCCCGGGGAAAAAAACCCTCATAGATCTGGACATAGTGCTCTGTCCCCAAGTGCATGGGTCAGCCCCTAAGGTCTTGATTAGAAGGAAGTACTCGGGAGAAAGATGGAACCCCTGGATGTATGGAGTCTAGTTTGGGGAAAGTGTCCCCATGGAATTAACAGAGAGGCCACTGGAGCTGTGAAATGTTTGGGGATTCA
This sequence comes from Oryx dammah, assembly GCF_014754425.2. Taxonomy (NCBI): domain Eukaryota; kingdom Metazoa; phylum Chordata; class Mammalia; order Artiodactyla; family Bovidae; genus Oryx; species Oryx dammah. Next base: position 448,392 of record NW_024080625.1, read on the forward strand.
AGCTTTTCATCTTGCTCACTTTCTGCTGCAGATCTCAACACTGCTGTTTGCGACTCTCTACATCTTCTGCCACATTGCCTTGACCCGCTTCAAGAAGCCTGCTGAGTTTACCACAGGTACCTGGGACTTCCCTCCCTCCTGCCTGCCCTCTGCCAGTGTTCCTGTTGCTATGGCACCAGCCTCAGGGGAAGAGGGCTGTGTTGCTTGCTGGGAAAGTAGAGGCGTCTGTTCTTGAGCTTCTGCCTCCCTTCCTCCACAGGCAGGGACAAGGTGGTATAGTGGAGAGTCTAGAAGGAGGGCCAGTCATGTAACTTTTATGACCTGTTTCATTCTCTACAAAATAAAATGAGCCTAACAATTCCTACCCAGTCCATTGTTATTGTGTGGACCAAATATGGTGGCTAACGTGAAAACTCTCTGTGAACCTCAGCAGGGCGACTGCAGAGTGAATGTTGTTATGGGCACAAACTCTGTCATGCCCTCTCTTAGAGCTCCTACGCCCAGGACCAGAGACCTCCCTGACCACTGGGGTCCTAGGAGCCCAGTGGTGATGGTGACCTTTCTCTTTGCAGAGAATGCATATTAAGGCTTTCAGTAGGCATTCTGTGATTGAGGGGGATGCACTTGTCCCAGTTCCTAACTCCAGATCTTCCGGTCCTGGCCGGAACCTTTCCTCCCCTCCAGATGGCTTCATACACCCTCAGCCAAGGAGGCAGCTACTCCTCAGTGTGATTCCCCTGGGGACTTTCTCTGTGATTTCTAACCCCCCTCCCCATTTCCCTTCACTCTACCTCGCCACTGATGTAACCAAGCTGGTTATTTATTGTATTTTCAGCTTACAAAGAGGAACCTAGGGACTTCCCTGGTGGTCCAGTGGCTAAGACTCTGAGCTCCCAGTGCAGGGGGCCCAGGTTCGATGCCTGGTCAGGGAGCTAGATCCCACATGCTACAACTAAGGCCCAGAGCAGCCAAATAAATAAATAAAATTTAAAAAAATAAAAATTAAAAAAAAAAAAAGAGGAACCTATGGTGGAGAAGATGTGGGGAAGGAGGGAAGTGGGGGAAATTCATGTTCTCACCCCCTGGGACCACTGATTTTTAAGCTGCCACCCCGGCAGAGTGAATTGTGGGGTTCATAGTGTGAGATCTCCTGAGCCTCCTGTCCAGCTCTGCCTTGGTGGGCCCAGGCCCCTCTTCAGGGGACAGGGAGGGAACAGGAGGGCGCTGTGTGACACAGATGGTTCCCAGAGCTGCCCACTGATGACCTGCCTCTTCCCTATGCCTCTGTCTTTTGTAGTAGATGAAGAAGATGCCACAGTCAACAAGATTGCGTAAGTACTGCTGCCTCAACGCCTGGCACTGGTAGCCTTTGGAAGTTGGGATCTAGTGAGGCCCTGGGAGCAGGGAGAGAGTGAGATGTCAGAAACAATTTCTGCTTCCGCCCTATTTCTGCTTTTTTCCGGCTTTACACCATCCTGGGGACTCTTGGAAAAGCTGTTCTTCCTGTCTGCCTGGTTTGGCAGGGAGCTTCAAGGAGCCTCTTGCCAGGAACTGTCTGCTGGGGGCCTGAGTCACCAGAAGCACCTCCAACTTGGCTCCACCTCCCAGCAGCCATTGGCGAAGGGGTGGGGTAGGGATGCAGACTGATGGAAATGCCAGGGGATGGGGAAGGAGGAATCCCCAAGGGTGGGGCTTGCTTGATTCTGAGAGAATGTCCCTAATTGTAGGCTATTATTATACACTAGCACCTATAGAGAAAAATATAGAGATGACTCCTCTGGCTCAACAGACAACAAATTAAAAGGCAACCCCCACTCTCATCCCTCATGGACCAACTAGATAAGTGTCCCTTCTTTTGAGCTGATGCAATCTAGGGCACAGGTCTTGGCTGTGAAGCTGGGTTTCAACTCCCCTTGTCTCCCTTTGCCTTAGTGCCCTTATGCATATGGGGTGACCCTACTCTCTCCAGGCTCAGAAATCCATATCCTTGAGGTGAGCAGAGAAGTCAGACCCATTATCTTGGCATCGTGCCTGGCACACCCTACAGACACTGTAGGAAGACCGCATTCCTGGGGACAGTCTGGGCAAGTGACATGGTGGGTGACCAGGTTCCCGTGAATTCCTGAGATGTGCCCATCCCACGTGCCAAGGCTTCCCTGGAGGTGAAGGCTGGGGTATGAGGCAGCAGGTAGAGTGCCAGCTTTTTCCCTGGGTCTGTCATCGCTCCAGCTGGTTCTAGGAGTCACAGGTGCCCATGGGACGGATGGGGCTTCTTGGGCCCAGGGAAATGAATGTTGGCGCTAAGCAGGGGCACTACCCCTTCTCTGCCCAGGCTTGAGCTGTGCACCTTCACCCTGGCAGTCGCCCTGGGCGCTGTCCTGCTCCTGCCCTTCTCTATCATCAGCAACGAGGTGCTGCTCTCACTGCCTCGGAACTACTACATCCAGTGGCTCAACGGTTCCCTCATCCATGGTGCGTTGATCCTGGTTGCCGCTGAGGATGGGGACGGGGAGCAGATCGGGTCAGGCAGAAACAGACAGCCTGGGGCTAGTCAGTCATAGATCACCCTGTCCCTTCCACTTTCCCTTGTCACATGGTCAGTCCTCAGTGGGTTGGGGCGTCCCCCTTAATGACCATCTCTGCTTTTCCTTTTTTCGCTAGGCCTCTGGAACCTTGTTTTTCTCTTCTCCAATTTGTCCCTCATCTTCCTCATGCCCTTTGCATACTTCTTCACTGAGTCTGAGGGCTTTGCTGGCTCTAGAAAGGTGAGTCGGGGAATGTATCAATCAATCAATGCAGACTGGAAACAGTATTCCACTGAGATGGTTCAACTGAAGAGGTTTTAATGAAGAGACTATTTGCAGAGGTTTAGTCAGCACTGAGGAGCTTGAGGCACTAGTGACAACAGGAAGTCGTTACCATCCCTAGGCCTGAGGGAGCCGAAGGAAGAAATAATTTCTGATGGTTGAAGCTGAAGAGGTGTGCCACCCAAGAGAGGAGCTAGTGTCAGAGGTGCCAAAGGTGGGAGGAAACACAGAAAAACACCCTGGCCTCTCTGTCTTCCTACCTTCGACTCTCCTGCCAGCCCTCTCCATTGAGCAAGATGAACAGAAAACCAGAGCTTGATTTTTTTTTTTTTAAGTGTCTTGTGGGATCTTAGTTCCCAGTCCAGGAATTGAACCCATGCCCCTTGCAGTGGAAGCACAGACTCGTAACCACTGGACTGCTGGGAAAGTCCCAAGAGGGCAAAGAGATTGTGTGATGCAGACCTCAGGGGTCAGCTTCCAGGGCAAGACAAGGATGGAGAAGGGGTCTGGGAAGGGGGGTTGCAAATGAAGAATATCTAGTAGAGGGACTGGCCCCAGACTGTGGGGTAGGAGGACAGAGTAACTAAGAATAAGAAGGAAACACCCTCTGTTGCCTCCTGAATCCAGTCCTCTCTGCTTCCCAAGCCAGGCTGCCGTCCCCCCGTCTCCTTCCTTCCCCACACTGTCCTCCCCACCCCTGAAACCTACTGCCTCCTCCCACAGGGCGTCCTGGCCCGGGTCTATGAGACGGTGGTGATGCTGATGCTCCTCACCCTGCTGGTCCTGGGCATGGTGTGGGTAGCCTCTGCCATTGTGGATAACAACAAGGCCAGCAGGGAGTCCCTCTATGGTGAGAAGACCAGCTTCCTCCTCACCCCTCAGCCAGCTCATGTTCCTCTGTCTGGAGCGAATGTATCCCTCTAAGGCGGCAAAAGTTGGGACCTTCTCCCTTAGACTGAAGTTTCAAAACTAATGGGCTTCAGGCCACATCTAACCTGTGGAAGTGTTCTGCTGGGCCCATGCAGTGAGTTAAAAAAAATATGAGTCCACTGAAATTGGGAGATCTCACACTGATATCCAGGTTTCTGGTTGTGCTTAAGCAGGTTGAGGATCTGGCCACACTAGGCCCCGGTGACTTGGGCCACACAGTGGCTGTGCCCTTTAGAGGGGGCTGGCGATCTGCACTTTGCTGTAGTCTCTGCCACTCCCTCTCCTGCCACCCAGTCTTCCTCATCTTCATGACTTACCTTGCCCGTACAGACTTTGGTGTCACACCTCTGCCTGGTCTCTGGGGCCTGTCAGCCCCCAGTAAGCAGGAGGAGAGAGCTGGTCTGACAGTCCTTTTTTTTTTCATCTTCAGACTTCTGGGAGTACTACCTCCCCTACCTCTACTCCTGCATCTCCTTCCTTGGGGTCCTGCTGCTCCTGGGTGAGTGTCCAGAGCCTGGGAGGGGGTGGGGAAGGTCCCGGGGCCAGAGCACCCCCGGTAGAGGGTGGAATGCAGGGGCGGGCAGGGCAGGAGGTGGAGAGAAGGTTCTGGCGGGTGACCGCCTCCTGTCCCCACAGTGTGTACCCCACTCGGCCTCGCCCGCATGTTCTCGGTCACTGGGAAGCTGCTGGTCAAGCCCCGGGTATGTAGTGCTCCTTGTCCTTGGACCCTGCCGGGGGAGCTTTCTGAAGAGCTGGAGCCCATCTGTGAAGCCACTGTCCAGCTGTTCTGTGCACCCCTTGCAGAGGGCCACAGCCTTTGCTGGCTCCTGTATCCTTGACCCCCAACATCTGGAGCTGGTCACCAGACACACAAAGCAGAACACACGACTGTTGGAAGGGACTGGATAAGGTCACCGGTCACAGGGTGGTGAATGAGGGGAGGGGAAGGAAAAGGACAATGGATCCTTAAGGTGAGCAGGGAGCTCTTGGGCTCTTGTGATCAAGGAGCCTCTGACAGTCCATCCCTCCCTTTCCCAACGCCCACAGCTCCTGGAGGACCTGGAGGAGCAGCTGCACTGCTCAGCCTTTGAGGAAGCAGCTTTGACCCGCAGGATTTGTAGTGAGACACAGTCCTTCCCAGCTGGCACGATGGGCGTGGCTTGGGCAGGGGTGGCGGGACTGGGGGACAGCACCATCGTCTCTGCCCCCAGATCCCACCTCCTGCTGGCTGCCCTTGGACATGGAACTGCTGCACAGACAGGTTCTGGCTCTGCAGACACAGAGGGTCCTGCTGGGTATGTAGGTTGGCAGGCATTGGGATGCCTGGCTTTCCCCAAGGAGAGAAGCTCCTCCTTCCAGGCTCTTGCAAACTGCTTTCCCATTCCTGCACAGAGAAGCGGCGGAAGGCTTCAGCCTGGCAGCGCAACCTGGGCTACCCTCTGGCCATGCTGTGCTTGCTGGTGCTGACGGTATGTACACCACACTTGGTGGGGGTGGGCAGTGGTAGCACCTTGAGTACTTTAGCCCTTCACAGGGAGAAGGAAGGAGGTGCAAGGACCTCCTTCAATAATAGTAGCTGCCTCTCAATGAGTACCTACTTTTGCGAAGCACATCAGTCCCCATTTTGTAGATGAAGAAACAGAAGTTAAAGAATTTACCCAAAAAGAGGGAAAAAAAAAAAAAAGACTTTACCCAAGGCCACACAGGGCCTAAGCCATTATGCAGGTTTGCTCTGGGATGAAAATAAAGGTTAAAATCCAGTACATCCTCTCAACTTGCTACATCATGGACTTGGAAATAAGTCTTATTGGTTTGGAGAAAGATGTATATTTTTCTCTTTTGCCTTTTGGGGACTTCCCTGGGAGCTTCCCAGGTGGTGCTAGTAGTAAAGAACCTGCCTGCCGATGCAGGAGACATAAGAGATGCAGGTTTGATCCTTGAATTGGTAAGATCCCCAGAGGAGGGCATGGTAATCCACTCCAGTATTTTTGGCTGGAGAATCCCCGTGGACAGAGGAGCCTGGTGGGCTACAGTCCATAAGGTCACAAAGAGTTAGACACGACTAGAATGACTTAGCATGCACACATGCACAGGGACCTCCCTGGCAATCCAGTGGTTAAGACTCTGTACTTCCACTGAAGAGGGCATGGGTTCAATCCCTGGTCGGGGGAATTAATATCCCACGAACTGTGTGGCACGTCCAAAAACACCCCAAACTAACAAACAAAACTATTTGGGCTTTTTTCTTCTGCACCTGGAAGTCCACTATAAGATACTCTCAAAGGTGCTCTGTTGCTAGCATTAACCTTTGGGAGGTCCCACACAGCTAACTGAAAACCGAAAATGATGGACCAGAGAGTCTGCTCTTAACATTCTCAACTCTGGATACATCTGTGGGCTGGGACAGCGGTGGGAGTCCATGACCTTGCCTCCCACAGGGCCTGTCTGTGCTCATTGTGGCCATCCACATCCTGGAGCTGCTCATTGATGAGGCTGCCATGCCCCGGGGCATGCAGGTACCGGGCTGCCGCCCACCCACCACATCTTTTGGGGGAGGGCCTAAGCAAGGCTGGGTGAGGGGGCGGAAAGGGAGGCCAGAGGGGAGGCCGGGCACTGGTGGTGGTGATGACGATGGGCAGTGCTGCACAGTGACACCTCTTTGTCCCTCAGGGTGCCTCCCTGGGCCAGGTCTCCTTCTCCAAGCTGGGCTCCTTTGGTGCCGTCATTCAGGTCGTCCTTATCTTGTATCCTTCTGGAAATCCACCATTGCCTCTCTTCCTCAAACCCGTCTCCTCTAGGGCTCTGGGCAGAGCTACAGTGGGAGTGAGGGGGAAGCGGGCAAGACTTGGCCAGCCCGAGGTTCAGAAAGAAGAAAACCAGTTGATTCAAAAGGAGGACTGGGGGGAGAGAGGGCCATGCCCTGTGAGACAAGGCATTGATCCCTGGGAGTGGGCCAGTTCTTCCCTAACCCAGTGGCAGTTACCTGATGGTCTCCTCGGTCGTGGGCTTCTACAGCTCTCCGCTCTTCCGGGGACTGCGGCCCAGATGGCATGACACGGCCATGACGCAGGTAGGCCATGATGCAGGTAGCCGGGAACCTGCCAGACGGGAGTGGAGGAAGCATCCTGGGGGTGTCCCTGGGCACTCAGTGCTGGCAGCTCTGGGACCCTGACCTCCCCTTTTCTCACTCCCTCCCAGATAATTGGGAACTGTGTCTGTCTCCTGGTTCTAAGCTCAGCACTTCCTGTCTTCTCTCGAACCCTGGGTAAGTAGCAAAAGGAGGTAAGGGAACTGGCTTGTTTTGAGTAGCTACTGGTACTAAGCAGCCCCGTTATATTCTTGCTCTCTCTGATTCCCACAACAAACCTATGAGGAGGTATTACCTCCATTATACAGATGGAGTAACAGAGGCTCTATAAAGTGCTGTGCTGGGATTCAGAGTAGTGTTGCTTCAAAGCTCATATTTTTTCCATTTGCTACATCCCATGGCCTCTCCTGTTTACTTCCATTTTTTTCAGTGAAGAAGTACCACTTTCCCCAAAATCTTTCTTTGGGGGATCATCTGATAAACTTTTTTTTTTTTTCTTTTGGCTGCACCCATAGGGCATGTGGGATGTTAGTTCCCCAACCAGGGATTGAGCCAATGCCCCCTGCAGTGGAAGTATTGAGTCTTAACCACCGGACCACCAGGGAAGTCCCAACATTCTTATTTTAGAGATGAGAAACAGGAGAGCTACTTGATTTACCCAGAATTACATAGCTAGCTTGAGGCAAGGCTGAGTCAGGCCAGAACCTCTGTATCCTGAGCCCCAGTCCAGTGTTTTTTCTGCACACTGGGCATCAAATGATAAGCTCAACTCTCCTCCCATCTTTAGAGCTAGGATCTAGATGATGGTGGGCGAGAAGGGAAACCTATGCGACTCCCCTACTACTTCAGGGTAAACTAGTTACACTTTTGAGCATTAGCTGGTAAAAGTGTTCACCCCAAGGCAGTAGGGGAGTTGCATAGGCTCCCCACCTCCCCCGCCATTATCATCTATCTATTGTACATTATCAGTCATGTCCGACTCTCTGCAACCCTATGGACTGTATCCTGCCAGGCTCCTCTGTCCATAGGATTCCCCAGGCAAGAATACTGTAGTGTGTAGCCTTTTCCTTCTCCAGGGGATCTTCCCGACCCAGGAATCAAACGCAGGTCTCCTATACTGCAGGCAGATACACTGAGCCACCAGGGAAGCCTTATTTAGTATTTAAATCAGTTCTATTTGGTTTTTAAGTTTATATTCTCTCTACTCTACCATTTCTACTTTATGCCTTGGGATTTAGGATACTTGGCCTGTGGGTCCAGCGGTTAGTTCCTTTTAGGTTGGAAGCTGGTAGGAAAATTTTTTAAGTGGGGGAGGAGCTGAAGAATTTTAATTTATTATAATTATTATTATTAGGGGCTCAGTAAGTGTTGGAATAGTGCCTCGCACATATGGCTCCTCAGGTGTGTTGTCTCATTTAAGTCTCACAGTCCCATTATTTTGTCTACTTGTTTTTTTAATTCCCTACTTTATAGTTAAAGAAACTGAGGCACAGACGTTTAAGGAAGTTGCTTCAGATCACAGTTAGATGGGGTGGAGTTCAGATATGAACCAAAGCAGCCATAATAAGAGCCCAGTTTCTCAGCCGCCACACTGCTCTGTCTACTAAAAAAGAACACTTGGTGACCAGCTTGAGGTTTCTGGCCCAGGAACGAGTAGCAGGCCCAGGGAGCTCCTTGGGACACCTGGAGCCAGAGGGGATCCCGCCAATCCCAACACACACAGACACACACACACAGAGACACACACAGACACAAACACACACACACACTCTGCAGGAGAGGATGCCAGACTCTGGAAGGGAGGTTGGAGCAAGCCTAGCAGAGACACTTGCTTCAACTGCCCTGAACTGTCCCTGAGACAAGTTGGGATGTAGGAACAACTAATGTGTAGAAGCCAACCTATCAGTTGCAGTGTTGAGATGTGGCCACCAGGAGGCAGCAGAAAGCTCGGCTCTGAGCCAGGGAAGGGTTGGGGAGCCTACCTCCCATCCTGGCCTTTGTACTTCAGGGCTCACTTGCTTTGACCTGCTGGGTGACTTTGGACGCTTCAACTGGCTGGGCAATTTCTACATCGTGTTCCTCTACAATGCAGCCTTTGCGGGCCTCACCACTCTCTGTCTGGTGAAGACCTTCACGGCAGCTGTGCGGGCAGAGCTGATCCGGGCCTTTGGTGAGAGGGAGTCAGGGCGAGGCTGGTGGGGTGGTTGTAAGGTGGAACAGTGGTCATCCCAAGCAGGGGAGATGGCATACTCACCACCCATTCTGTGGCTTCTGAGGACTGACCTAAACCCTGCTTCTGACTACCCCCCTGCCTCTTCCCCAGGGCTGGACAGACTACCGTTGCCTGTCTCTGGTTTCCCCCGGGTGTCTAAGAAGACCCAGCACCAGTGACCTCCAGCTGGGGGTGGGAGGGAGAAACCTGGACACTGCCATCTGCTGCCTAGGCCTGGAGAGGCGCCCAGGGGTGGGTGGCCCTCAGGACCTGGAATCTGAGAGGGTGGGTGGCAGAGGGGAGCCGAGCCTTCTGCACTGCTGCGTAATCTGAGCCAGAGTTTGGGACCAGGCCCCCTTGCTTCTCTAGATTTAACTGTGGGCCCCAGCATGGGGGTGGGGCTGGGGACTGAGTCTGGCTCCTGGTCTCAAATCTGTTTACACATCAATCTGCCTCACTGCTGTTCAGGGCCATGCCCGTAGCCATGTTTACATGACTTGATGTGCAATAGGGTGGGGTGGGGGTAGGGGAGGGTCAGAGCCAGTGGCCAACTTGGGAGGCAGATTGTCTTCCCTTGCCTTTGGCCCAGCAGAGCCTAAGAGCACTGTGCTATCCTGGAGGGGCTGTGGACCGCCGGAGAGACGAGGGCATAGGGAGGAAGAGGCCACAACCATCAGCAATAAAGTTGATACCAGGGTTTTCTTTGGTTTTTTTAAAGGTCCTGTCTCTGTGTCTGTTTGAACAGCTTTGCTCCCACCAGTCCTGACTCTAGAGAGGGAAATAGAGGGGTCCTTCCCACCATCCTTTGCCTCTCCTCTATCTGTATTCTGGGGATTTGGCTCTGGTGTTTGGCCATACAGTCAGGCAGTGGGAAGCTCCTCCTCCCTTGGCCTTACTAAAACCTGGCTGGTCACCTGACTTTTCCTTATACCCAAGCCTTATTTCTTGGGTGCCTTGGTTATTGGGGGTAAATAGGCATCAGCATAGGAAGAGGTAAAAGAAGGGGCTGCCTGACAAAGGTTTGTGATTCCTACCTCTGAGAAGAGCCTAACTCTGTATTTCCAGAGGCTATCAGTGCCTTGAATATTCTGCAAGCCCTCCTGCTATATTAGGGGTAGGGACAATGTTTCTGCTCATGGTTATGAGGATTGTACATTGCACAGCTTCCAGGGGCACCATTCACCTCTTAGTCACTGTGTGCATGGTTACTACAACTATTTTTTTTTTGCAAATGGCAAGCCAGTGACTTGAGGAAGGGCTGCTTGAGGAAGGTTACTGTGAATACTAGCCATGGAGCTGAGTGAGTATGAGATACAAAAAAATAATGTAGTTGCCACAGATACTCGCTGAACACCTATATATAGGCCAGGCACTCAGCTAAATTTGTATTTAAGAATTGCTTTGTCTAGTAAGGGTGCGTGTTTATGTACATGCATGCTAAGTTGCTTCAGTCACTCTTTGCAACCGTATGGACTGTAGCCCACCTGGCTCCTCTGTCCATGGGATTCTCCAGGCAAATATACTGAAGTGGGTGCCATTCCCTTCTCCAGGGGATCTTCTTGACCCAGGGATGGAACCCACGTCTCTTAGGTCTCCTGCATTGGCAGGCAGGTTCTTTACCACTAGTGCCACCTGGGAAGCCCCCTGATAAGGGTGACATAATTTTAATACCATACTGCAATGAATGGTGGTTAATTTCTCATTCTCAAGGAAACAGAGGTCCAGTGTCAGTACATTAGGGAAGGCTTCTTAGAGAAAGACTTCTAAATGACAGTAGATTAATGGGTGAAGTGTTGCAATTTCAAAGCCTTTGACATGAGAGAGACCTGAGTGGCTAGAAAGCAGAGCTCCAGAAGGTTTGGAGAAGGAAAAAGAGAGATGTCTTGTGTGTATGTATGTTAGTCGATCAGTCGTTTCTGACTCTTTGCAACCCCATGGACTGTAGCCTGCCCAGCTCCTCCATCAGTGGAATTCTCCAGGCAAGAATACTAGAGTGGGTAGCCATTCCCTTCTTCAGGGGATCTTCCCAACCCAGGAATCGAACCTGGGTCTCCTGCATTGCAGGCAGACTCTTTACCATCTGAGCCACCAGGGAAGCCCTAATAAGATGCCCTGATGGAAGGTAAAGGGAAGTGATCATCAGCCTGTTAGAGACTATGACTTTAAGTACCTGCTGGACAGGTCCTCCAGCAGTTTCCAATCCACAAACTGGGTATCCAGCAAGGATAAGAGAGGGGCAAAAGTTTGAAGTCCTGAACCAGACTATCACCATGAATGTCTGTTCCTGATTCTGAGGAAGCTCCTAGCAGAAGACTACAAAGCTACCAGGAAAAAGGGTTCTCTGGTACCCATCCCTTCCAGTCCTGGTTACTGCTAAGGAGGAGAGATGGAAGTGGGGGAGGACACAGAGAAAGGAGTTGTGTGCCCAAAGGGCTTTACTGGCCTTGGGCAAAAATTGGATCCCATACCTCCTAGATGATAGCAGGGGGACACGCTAGCAGGGTAGGCTTGGGGAGAGCGAAGATCTAATTCAAGTATCAGAGGAGGATGGTTTGGTGCCACACATAAGCTTAGAGGTAGAAGGATGCTTATCCAGCCAAGGATTAAAGCTGCTAGAATTTCCGAAGCAGGTGCCTGCCTGGCTTCCGGGATGGAAATGAAGTGGACCAGCGGTGGCTGGCTAGAGCCCCCGCCCCGGTGGGAGGGGGCGGGACGGTCCTGGGAGAAGGGCGGGGGGCGGGGCCAGGGGCCACTTAAGGCGGAGCCGGGCGGTCTGGCAGCGCCGGAGCCAGGCGGCAGAGCCCGGCAGGGTTGGCACTTACCCACGACCCCCCCTTCCCTGCTATGATGGCCCGTCAGTAGCAGGTTTCAGACCCCCCAAGGGTATGTAGGCAGAGCTAGCAGCAGCCAGGTGCGCAGAGCCACAGAGCTCTAGGGCACTCTGGGGGCAGCTCTGCCTGCTGCGCTCTGTGGTGCCTGGGGAGATGCCCAAGTGACGGGCGAGCTGGTGAGAACAAGAACGTTCCCTTTTGGCCCGAGTCCGTTGCATCTATGGCGCTGCCGGCCAGTCTGGTGCCCCTGTGCTGCTTGGCACTTCTGGCGCTGCCGGCTCAGAGCTGCGGGCCTGGCCGGGGACCGGTCGGCCGGCGCCGCTACGTGCGCAAACAGCTCGTGCCGCTGCTCTACAAGCAATTTGTGCCCAGCGTGCCCGAGCGGACCCTGGGTGCCAGTGGGCCGGCTGAGGGAAGGGTGACAAGAGGTTCTGAGCGCTTCCGGGACCTGGTGCCTAACTACAACCCCGACATCATCTTCAAGGATGAGGAGAACAGTGGTGCAGACCGCCTGATGACCGAGGTAAGGAGGGCCTCTCCCCACCTGCTCGAGGGCACGTCAGTTTCTCTGCTCTCCTCTGGCAGCTGGCGGGGAGGGGTGTTGAGCTGAGTTTCATCTATAGAGACCTGATCTCAAGGACCTACCTCCACTTCTCACCCCCCCCCCCCCCCCCCCCCCAAAAAAAGAACACCTCTGCTGGCTGGATTTAGTGATCAAGAGGGATCCAGGGAGAGGCTGGGCTGGGGAGAGGGAGGAGGGACTAGTGAGAGTGAAGCTGGGAGAGACAGGGAGGGCGGGGAAAGGAGGATGGCGGCAGGCGAGACGGGAAATGGCTGAGGCGTGGACCGGGGGTCAGCTACCGAGCCAGGCAGGAAGGGCTGGGGTGAGCTGGGGGCCAGGAGCTGGCTAGGCAGCAGACGGAGCTCTACCCTTATCCTGGCTCCTGACCTGGTAATGTTAAAGCTCAAGGGCCAAAGAGACTGAAGGGGCTGGGAAAGTGGTGACCAAGGAACAGATCATCAGGGCCATCTACCTGAGGAGGGGCTGGGCAGGAATTGTCTTTGGTATCAGGGAGGCATCCCAGAACTGGGGTAAAGCTATCTATCTAGAGTCTAAACGACTGTCTTGGAGCAAAAAGCAGTCTCCAATGGGAAGAATAGATGGACCCACCTGAGACCTAAAGGGTTCTTGTGTCCCTCAAACGCAGTTTAGCTCAAGGACTTTCCTTGGAATTAAAGGGTTAAAATGGATTCAACGACTATGTATTAAGCATCTGCTGCAGACCAGAACCTAACCACCAACCTAGGGTGTGAGGAGAGGAACCACCTCTGGCCTGTGATCTCAACTGTCAGAGCTGGAAGGAAACTTGGAGGTCACATTCTTCCATCCTCCACCTCCCATTTTTACATCTCCGAGCTGGGCCCCAGGAGGAAAAGTGATTTAATCAAAGTCTTAAAACTAATTAGTGGCATGGCTGAGTCTAGAATTCAGGACTCCTGATTCTAAGTCCTATACACTTTCCATTACACCACCTAATTGTGTATGGGGTGGGAAGGTGGGGGGAGCGGGTGGGGGACGGATTTCCTCTGATTAACTACCATAATTTTCCAGGTTACTTTGTTAGGAAAACCTGTCCAGGGGAGAAAGAATTCCCTGAAGCCTTACCTACCCAAAGATTGGGACGGGGAAACGCCTTCCCTCCTTGGTCATGAAGTATCCTGGCCCTTTCCTCTGGCTTCCACCTGCAGCAGAGGGGGCAGAGCAAGGGACAGGACCAGGAGAATTTCTAACAGGCCCGGGAACCCCCTCCGTCCTGCTTATCTCCCACACCCTGGCTGCAAAAGGCCTTCATTGAGTTGGCTCTGCACTGGGCTGCTGCCCCCGCAGGTCAAGGCCTCAGGGCCTCCGTAGGGGACAAAACGACAAAAAGTTGGAAGGAGTTACCACTTTTCCTGTCTTCCCCCTCCCCTCCTCTCCAACCCTGCGGAGGTGTAGAAGACTCGGGAAAGAAGGGCAGGGGGGAAATGTCCCTCTGGCCAGTTAGGAAAAAACCAAGTCCGAGGAGAGACCGGAGCAGGGAGAAGAAAAGGAAGCGGTCCTCTGCTCCTCCTCCCGTGAGGTCCGTGCTGTGGTGCGCGCCAAGGTCTCCGGCTCCCAGACTGGAGCAGGCGAGATAACCGTGGTCTCCCTCCCTCGGTGCAGGCTTCCAGCCACGGCTGCTTTTCCTCCTCTCCACTCCCACCCTGCAGGGGGCCCCCCAGATCCGCGCAAGGGCAGCTCGCGTTAGTCTCAGGTGCTACTCCCACGCCTTTCTGCGCGGCCTCTGGAACAAGAGACCCAGCAATGGGGGGTTCTCAAGGGTTGGCAGAGCCTGAGCTGGAACTGGGAGGGCTGGCCGCGCTGGGGGAGGGGACCCGGCGGGCCGGAGCTGGGATGGGGGGCGCGGCTTTCTGCCCTTTCCTCTCCCTGCGCCGGGGCGGCTGAAAAGCGCCTTTGTGGATGGAGCTGCTGAGTCCGCTTCTCCCGGCGCGTCCCCGGACTCGGCCCGGGATTCTCGTTCGGTTAAGTCATCCCGGAGAATGGCCATTGTACTTCGCGCAGCCCCCGCCACCCCAGCCCTTTTTCCAGCAGCCTAGATCCCACACGGCTCCGCTTGGGCACCTCTGTGGGGGGCACTCGCACCACGAAAGGGTTAATGCTAGGGGCTGAAAGGAGGAGGAGGAAGGAAGGAAGGAAGCGGTGCCCGGTGCCAGGGAAGGCAACGAAACAAAAGATGAATCAGGAGGAGGGAGGGCGGCCGGGGCTTGGGGCGGGGGCCAGGCTAAAATAGGGGCTCCTCTCGCGGAGCCAGGCTGCTCAGCCCTTCCGTGACCAAGCTCCCACCCGCTCTCTTGCTCTCTGCCAGGTTAAGCTGAGGTTCAACTAGGGATGAAGGGCAGAAATCAAAAGTAGTACGTTTGGGTGCTCCCTTTCAACGTCAGTGTGACTCCGCAGGTCGCAAAGCCACCCTGGAAGGCGTAGATTAACGACGACACCCATTCAGATTCTCACTTCCCCAGGGCACTCAAAATCTAGGAGGGAGTGGTGTGTGGGCGGGGGGAGGGGGGTCGGGAGAACAAGAATCAACTCTCCCGTCCAGGTCGCTTTTGCCCCCGTGGTGGTAGTCGTGGTACTGAGCAGACTGACTTTATTCCCCGCCAGCGTTGTAAGGAGCGGGTGAACGCGCTGGCCATAGCAGTGATGAACATGTGGCCCGGAGTGCGCCTACGGGTGACCGAGGGCTGGGACGAGGACGGCCACCACGCGCAGGACTCACTTCATTATGAAGGACGTGCCTTGGATATCACCACATCCGACCGCGACCGCAACAAGTATGGGTTGCTGGCGCGCCTGGCCGTGGAAGCCGGCTTCGACTGGGTCTACTATGAGTCCCGCAACCACGTCCACGTGTCGGTCAAAGCTGGTACAGTAGGGGGTGGGTGGTGAGGTCCCTTCGAGAAACTGAGGGTGCACAACCCTGTTGTGACCCTAGGGGAGACCAAAGAGGCATTGGCGTTGTTAAACCATTCTTCCATTTCCGCCCGGTTGGGACCCGATCCGGGGGGACGTGCTTGTTGTTCCGGGACTGGTGAAGTCTGTACTGAGCTTGACCCACGTCCTTCAGAATCTTTACTAACATTCTGGAACCGCTGGTCTTCAGCCCTCTCTCTCTGCTTGTTCCTTGCAGATAATTCCCTGGCGGTCAGGGCCGGCGGCTGCTTTCCGGGAAATGCCACCGTGCGCCTGCGGAGCGGCGAGCGGAAGGGGCTGCGGGAACTGCATCGCGGAGACTGGGTGCTGGCGGCGGACGCGGCCGGCCGGGTGGTGCCCACGCCCGTATTGCTCTTCCTGGACCGGGACTTGCAGCGCCGGGCCTCTTTCGTAGCGGTGGAGACCGAGCGGCCCCCGCGCAAGCTGTTGCTCACGCCCTGGCACTTGGTGTTCGCGGCTCGGGGGCCAGCTCCCGCGCCAGGCGACTTTGCACCGGTGTTCGCGCGCCGGTTGCGCGCCGGGGACTCGGTGCTGGCGCCGGGCGGGGACGCCCTTCAGCCGGCGCGCGTGGCCCGCGTAGCGCGGGAGGAAGCGGTGGGCGTTTTCGCGCCGCTCACAGCGCACGGGACGCTGCTGGTCAACGATGTCCTGGCCTCATGCTACGCGGTTCTGGAAAGTCACCAGTGGGCTCACCGCGCCTTTGCTCCTTTGCGCCTGCTGCACGCGCTGGGGGCGCTGCTTCCGGGCGGGGCCGTCCAGCCGACTGGCATGCATTGGTACTCTCGGTTCCTCTATCGCTTGGCTGAGGAGCTGCTGGACTGAGCGTTCCAGGCATAGAAACCTCGTGGCACCCGTCTAAACGCGAGCGTGCGGGCTGAGATCCGGGGATATGCGCAGCAGACGATGCTGATTGGGGGGAGGGGTAGGGAGAAAATGGTTTAGGGGCAACCTCTAATTGAGAGGCTGGGTCCTAGGTAGGTGGTGGGGTTGATGATGGATACTCCTTGACGAGGACTATGTCTCCTCTTATTCCCCAATGCCTCAGCCCCACTCGATTATTTTATTTTATTTTCTATTTATAAATTGTAATATAATGATCTGCTTGCCCAGCCTGGCAAAATGAGGGGCTGAGGCACGGCCATAACATTTCCCTACAAGTGGGCTAATAAAAGGAAGGGTTCCAGGAGCTTATTGGGAAATATCTCTATTCAGATGGTGATTTGCCTCCAGATGGGGGGAGGGGTATGGAGAAAGGGGACCATACCTTACTTCCCATCCCCCCTTGTTTCCCAGCAGGCCGTCCTGCCTTGCTTCCTCCTCTCTGGAGGCTTCCCTGTCGACCAGCAACAGAGACCAGAAGAGTCTGCCCTTTTCTAGGCTGCTAGTTCTTTTTCCCACCAGAGAGGACTAGCATTCTGCCCATGTGTCTGCATACCCGACTGTTGAAGAGACTCGGGTTATCCAAAGAACAAGACAACTCAAACGCATTCTTTCTGTTCACAGGGGCTCCAGAGGAGGTTCAAGCCATTTTAGGTACTGATACTTAAAGAATTCTGGCTCCCATTTGTTAGCCTGCGCTCTCCCCTGCTCAAGAATCCCCATAGCCTGCATTCTGCTCTGGTGTGTGTGCAGTGGGGGATTGGGGGTGGGGTGTCTACATGGGACTGATTTTTTTTTTTCTTCCCCTGGGAGGTCACTGGACCAACTGACAACTCATGGCAATCCCACAGCTCAGTTCAGTCGCTCAGTCATGTCCAACTCTTTGCAACCCCATGGACTGCAGCACGCCAGACTCCCTCTACATCACCAACTCCCAGAGTTTACTCAAACTCATGTCCATTGAGTTGGTGACGCCATCCAACCATCTCAGCCTCTGTTGTCCCCTTCTCCTCCCGCCTTCAGTCTTTCCCAGCACCAGGGTCTTTTCCAATGAGTCAGTTCTTCGCATCAAGTGGCCAAAATATTAGAGTTTCAGCTTCAGCATCAGTCCTTCCAGTGAATATTCAGGACTGATTTCCTTTAGGATGGTCTGGTTGGATTTCCTTGCCGTCCGAGGGACTCTCAAGAGTCTTCTCCAACTCCACAGTTCAAAAGCATCAATTTTTCGGTGCTCAGGTTTCTTTATAGTCCAACTCTCACATCCATACATGACTACTGGAAAAACCATAGCTAATTCATAACTGGTAGTCTCCATACATTCTTGATTAAGAGAAAGAACCTGCACAGAGTGCTGGAAACTGTTCTTCCTGATGGGCTGAGCACAGAGAGCAACTTCAGCCCAAATGTATGGCAGCAGAGGGGACATGGGCTCTCCAAGCAAGGGAATGTAGGAATTAAAAACTGAGCCCCCTTTCTGATCAGCTGTCCTGGTTGTTTCTACTGGCTTCCTCCTCCTTTCCCCTCTCCCCCTCCCATTATTGCCAGCTCTGCTTCCCTGGAATCTAGGCAGGCAGGTGCCTCCGAGTTAGGAATGGAAGCTCCGAGGGAGTTGCAGTACACTGGAAGGAGAGTGTCAGGGCCTGGAGGATGGTTAAGTGTTGGTACCACCAGGAGCCCACCCTTCCCTGTAGCAGTTGGGCTCTTCCAGGGCAAGGTCCCTGCTATACACTGCCCTCTAGTGGCCTTTAGGATCGGCTCCCTTCTAGCCCCTAGGAAAGAGGAACTATATGCTGTACAGATGGTGGATGGATTTGTGCAAAAGAGCCTTCTCCCCCGAGACAAGAGGGGGTGGATGGGCCTGTTAAGCTGCCGGGGCTGAGCCACAGGTGTCAGGGGCTGGTGAGGAACTCACCTGCCTCTCATTTGGAAAGTGGCACTTTTGCATCGCTCGTTCTTGGTCTAGTTCTGTGGCTCCTGGAAGCTGGAGGTATATTGTAGCCTGTAGTAATCCAGACTTTCATGTGCATCCAAGTTAGCCTACTTATCTCCCTCACCCTGGGCCCCTCTGAGTTCAGTGTTTGGAGGTGAAAGCGTACTTAGGGTTCCAGGTAGTGCTTGATAAAACCAACATTTGGAAACAGGCGAAGTTTACCTTTGCTCAGTGGTAAAGAATCTACCTGCCAAGCAGGAGATGCAAGTGCAATCCCTGGGTGGGGAAGATCCTCTGGAGAAGGAAATAGCAACCCACTCCTGTATTCTGGCCTGGGAAATCCCATGGACAGTGGAGCCTGGCAGGCTACAGCCCATGTTAGTGACTAAACGACAACAAAGTTTGCCTCTATATCCTTCCACAGCCATTTCCCTCTATCCTCAGCAGGTGCCCGTTACCACCACTCTTCCCCTTTCAGAGTGACTTCAGAAGCACACTCCAAGCTGTGGACCTTTCCTACTTTCTACACCTGCCCTTGTCTCATTCTGTCAGACCCTGATGCCTTCTTGTCATGTCACTCCAGGTGATGACTAAACTCATAAATCTCTATGTTGTTGATGGGCTCCTTTTTTTACTACTCTTTTCACATAATGCATGTATTTTAAAGGCCTGCTGAAAATAAGGCCTCCGATTCTTACCACCTTAATGTGCTGGGCAGGAGATATTTGGGGGCAAGGAGAATTAATTGGTTTCCCTTAAACTACATCCCGCAGACTTCTTCCCAGGTTGAAGGCTCACCTCTCACCTCCCCCACTCGCACCCTAACTTTCATTCCTCATTATTCTCTTCCTCTTGAGGCCCTCCCAGCTTCCTAAAATAAAATTCATTACCTTCCTTCAAGCAGCAAAGAACACCATCCTGGCCTGAAGATGGCCAGGAGGCATATTCAACTGGGCCACAGGACATCTCTAAGTGCAACACCCCTTCTCATTAACAAAATAGGCAGTGAGGATTAGGGAAAGGGCATGACTTGGAAGTTGGGCAGACCTGGAGTTAGTGATCCCTGCCTGACAAGATCGTTGACAATAGCAGTGTATGTGCCCGATTGGAGCGGAAGCTACCAAGCTCTCTATTGTCTGCATCTGTTTCTCGCTGCCTTTGCTGCTCTGCTGTCTGTAGACTGTCTGCTTCCCTCCATACCACTCTACCAGAATCAGCATTATCAGTGGTTCCCAGACTTTCGGGGGGTTGTGTTGCCCCTTTACTTGTTTGATTTCATAACATTCCGTTCTTCAGAAAGTGCTCTGTGACAGATGTGGGTTTGCTTTAGAACTGAAGTATAGTTAAAAGTAATCTTGTTTTGAGAATTTGCAGAGCATTTTGTTGATCATCCTGGCAAGACCTCTTGGCATTTTGGGAAACTGGAGTTGAGAAGTACTGTGTTGAGGTTCAGGTGAACTTTGGGGACTTCCCAGGTGGCTCAGATGGTAAAGGTCTAGGTGACCTTTTTATTGCCCAGAATTCAGATTTTTCTCCCCTTCCTTTCTTCATCAGGATTTGCTGAACATACGCAGTGTAGCATCATATTAGACATGGAAAAACATAAAAATTAAGAAATAGTTTCTCAAAAGTTTAAGATGGTTAACTACCTAAGCAACAGTGTTACTTCAGATGAGTGGAATGGGTGGTAAATGTCATATTTGTACCCAGAAGGCCTTGTGGAGAAAGTAGGGCCTGAATAGGATGTTGTAGCATGTGTAGGTGGAGGACACTAGAAAGGCCATTCCAGATAGAAGAAACAACATGAGCAAGGACTTGGTATCTGGAATGTGAATGTGCAGGCTGGTTACAACAGGAGACTGGGAAGTGTAACTACAGCCAACGCTGCCTGAGAACGCACTACAGGCTAGGCCCTGTTTTAGCACTCTACATGCGTCCTCATTTAGTCCTCACATAACCCAGTGAGATTATATTACAGAAGAGGAAACTGGGGCAGGAATAACTAAATAAGACTGCCTTCATGGATGGGGCCACATCCTATGGGGTCTTAAGCTAGTGTTAACTCTTCCTCGTTCCCTTCACTGAGTCACTAGTAAGTCTCACTTTCTGACAGTACTCTCTCATTTTCGTTGACTCTTCTTCCTCCTGTCTGGAGGACTGGCTTCCTTACCTAGCCACTGCTTAAGGAAATATAGATGTACATGCAAGTTTCTGGCAGTAATCCATAGCAGGTGGGTACACCAACCCAGGAAGCAAGAGAAGACTCTCAGCTCTTTTTGAATTAGAGGAGAGGGAATATTGAGCTTTGTCATGGACTGAATGTATGTGTCACCCCCAAATTCATCTGTTGAAGCTCTCATGTCTGTGTGGCTATATTTGGAAATGGGGCCTCTAAGGAAGTAATTAAGGTTGAATGAGTTCATTAAACTGGGCCCTGATCTGACAGGATTAGTGTCATTTCAAGAAGACACAGGAGAGGGCTTGCTTTCTCTCTCTTCACATGCTCAATGAAAGGCCGTAGTGAGAAGGCAGCCACCTTACAGGCCACAAAGAGAGCTCTCACCAGAAACTGCATTGACTGGAACCTTGATCTTGATTTTTCTAGCTTCCAAAACTATGAGAAAATAAATGTTTGATGTCTAAGCCACCCAGTCTATGATATTTTGTTATGGGAGCTCTAGCAGAATAAAGGAAGCTTCTAGAAATGTTTGAAATAAGAAGAAGCCAGGACTTTTCTGGTGGTTCAGTGGTTAAGAATCTACCTTGTAATGCAAGCAACATGGGTTCGATCCTTGGTCTGGGAAGATCCCACCTGCCTCAGGGCACTACAACTGCTGAGCCTGCAAGCCCTAGAACTTGTGCTCTGCGATGAGAAGCCACCACAAGAAGTCTGCGCATTGCAACTAGAGAGTAGCCCTTGATCCCTTCAACTAGAGAAAACCCATACACAGCAATGAAGATGCTATACGGCCAAAAAAAAAAGGGGGGACCCAGTGCTAAGATGGGGTCCTTAGTAAAAATAATGAGCTCTGTTTGAAAAATTAGCATTTCTGACCTAGAGTCTTGAGATATTTATCCCTGACTGCTTTTGTGGTTTCTGCTGTATTGGAGGAAGCTTTCTTCTCTGTCTGGGAGCCTGAAGTAGCTGTCTATGGGAAGCAGTCTATGGGTGGTTGGGGTATTTCCCTATGGGGGATTTTGTGGCCAGTTAGCATATTCAAGCCCACTTCTCTGTGTTATTGTCTCTGTATGAGACCTGGTTGATGATGAACATCTCCCATGAGAAAGGGGTATCTCTAATCAGGGTTTGTTGAGTACCTGCTATGTGCCAAATACGGTGCTGTGCCATGGGGTTAGGACAGTAAAGTCAAGCACAGTTCTTACAAGTCCTCTAGGGAGACAGGCATAAGTGGTTAAAAGGTGGTTGAGTGTGGTGAGGAGATGAGAAATGACATTTAAGCTGAGACCTGAAAGATGGATAAGAGTCGTTCAAGCAAAGAGAATAGTATGTGCCAAGGACTGGCATTGGGGAGTGATGATAAGGTGAATCTGAGGAGCACTGACAAGTTCAGGACAGTGCAAGGGAGATGGGATAACTTGAAGGATTTTCAATTCTGTCTGAAATTTGGAAAACAATTGCAGGATTTGAAGCAGGTGAGGGGGAAAATAAAACTTGCACTTAAAAAAAGAAACTGCTGGAACTTCTCTGGTGATCCAGTGGTTAAGAATCCACTTTCCAATGCAGGGGACACGGGATTGATCGCTGTTTGGGAAACTAAGATCCCTCATGCCATGGGGCAAATAAGCCTGTCTGTTGCGACTACTGAACTCGAGTGCCACAACTATGACCCACTGCAGCCAAAAATAAACATTTGTTTAAAAAATAAATTGACAATTAGATGGGCTTTGGGGGTTATCTTTATCCCTAAGTACATTAGTCCTCATCAGAGCATGTGAGTGTCACTAATTATGATCACAAGTAGGAAATGTATCCATTCCCATGGGGGACATGTTATGGAAACCCATGGTGGTGGGGGAAGTGTAGGGAAATTGAAGCAGGACAAGAGAGGAAAGGAGAACTGAAGGCGGTACCTCCAGTCCTTGCTTTGCTTCTCTCTGAAACCTAAACCCAAACTGTCTCTCAACTTCCCTCCTTGAGACCACATAACGTAAGAACACAGTTGTCTGATTTCAAACCACATGATGTCCAAACAGAAGTTCTTGGAACTGGGGACTCTTTCTGCTATTCTCTTTTGCTTTCCAGCGATTCTTTCCAATGAGCCTTGACTTTGCTTGGAGCTGATAGCCTTAAGCTGATACAGAGCTGCCACCCTGAGAGTCGGGTCTGGGCTGAACATTGCAGCTGCCCAGGGAACAGCTGGTTAAGCCCTCAGCAGCTGCAGCAGCTGGGATTCCACCCAACATTTGAGCTGGGATTAATCCCATTTCCTCCACACACATCCTTTCCTTGTTCTAGTCCTGGCTAGTCTATAGGAGCTCGTAGAATCTCTGAGGCTAGAGAGCCTGAATCTCTCCCTGAGCTAAGCTGGGGCCAAAGTCACCCACCTTCCTCTTCTCTTAGAGGCAGCTGGTTACGGCACCTTAGCACCACTACAGGAGGGAGAACTGGCCTCTCTCTCTCTCATATGGCCTCCTTGCCCTCGTTCTCTCTATCCCTTGATAAACTGGCTAGGGTAGATTATTATTTGAAATGTCTCATTTTCAACAACTGGTGGAACTGTCTAAAGATTAATGGGACTTCTTTGGGAGGGTCAGAAGGTGGATTGCCTTTATCTTTGAAAGAGTCTATATGAAGGCTTGGAAACTTGGTGGGAGTGTAGCAGGAGGGTCAAGGTGGTTGTCACTTTTGAACTGTGATTGCCTCTCACTTGACTGTGTTTCCCCAGTTAAGAACAATAGGGCTGTATATTCTATTTGGTGCTTAGTCACCAGCTGTGACCTTGAGGAAAATCACTTTGTAATGCCAGAGGCTACTACAATGAGGTGCTTCCAAGGGGTTGGAAATAAGGAGGAGCTCTGAGATTTAAACAAGTCAGATTAACACATAAGAGACAAGGCAGTTCCTCTCAGGTCCAGAGACACCCTCCCTTCAACAAATATTTATTAAAGCTCCTACAAATACTATTTCAAATCCTAAAAGATGATGCTGTGAAAGTGCTGCACTCAATATGCCAGCAAATTTGGAAAACTCAGCAGTGGCCAAAGGACTGGAAAAGGTCAGTTTTCATTCCAATCCCAAAGAAAGGCAATGCCAAAGAATGCTCAAACTACTGCACAGTTGCACTCATCTCACACACTAGTAAAGTAATGCTTAAAATTCTCCAAACCAGGCTTCAACAGTACATAAATTGCAAACTTCCAGATGTTCAACCTGGGTTTAGAAAAGGCAAAGGAACTAGAAATCAAATTGCCAACGTCCACTGGATCATTGAAAAAGCAAGAAAGTTTCAGAAAAACATCTTTTTCTGTTGCATTGACTATGCCAAAGCTTTTGACTGTGTGGATCACAACAAACTGTAGAAAATTCTGAAAAAGATGGGAACACCAGATCACCAGACCTGTCCCTTGAGAAATCTGTATGCAGGTCAAGAAACAACAGTTAGAACTGAACATGAAACAACAGACTGGTTTCAAATAAGGAAAGGAGTACATCAAGGCTGTAGATTGTCACCCTGCTTATTTAACTTATATGCAGAGTACATCGTGAGAAACCCTGGGCTGGAAGAAGCACAAGCTGGAATCAAGATTGCTGGGAGAAATATCAATAACCTCAGATATGCAGATGACACCTCCCTTATGGTAGAAAGCGAAGAAGAACTAAAGAGCCTCTTGATGAAAGTGAAAGAGGAGAGTGAAAAAGTTGGCTTAAAGCTCAACATTTAGAAAACTAAGATCATGGCATCCGGTCCCATCGCTTCACGGTAAATAGGTGGGGAAACAGTGGAAACAGTGACAGACTTTATTTTCATGGTCTCCAAAATCACTGCAGATGGTGATTGCAGCCATGAAATTAAAAGACACTTACTCCTTGAAAGGAAAATTATGACCAACCTAGACAGCATATTAAAAAGCAGAGACATTACTTTGCCAACAAAAATCCATCTAGTCAAAGCTATGGTTTTTCCAGAGGTCATGTATGGATGTGAGAGTTGGACTATAAAGAAATCTGAGTACCAAAGAACTGATGCTTTTGAATTGTGGTGTTGGAGAAGACTCTTGAGAGTCCCTTGGACTGCAAGGAGATCCAACCAGTTCATCCTAAAGGAAATCAGTCCTGAATATTCATTGGAAAGACTGATGTTAAAGCTGAAACTCCAATACTTTGGCCACCTGATGCGAAGAGCTGACTCATTTGAAAAGACCCCAATGCTGGGAAAGATTGAAGGTGGGAGGACAAGGGGGTGACAGAGGCTGGAGATGGTTGGATGGCATCACCAACTCAATGGACATGAGTTCAAGTAAACTCCGGGAGTTAGTGATGGAGAGGGAGGCCTGGCGTGCTGCAGTCCATGGGGTTGCAAACATTCAGACATGACTGAGCAACTGAACTGAACCTGCAAATACTATTAGTACTGCTATACTAAGGATTTTTGACATTTTTCTAGGAAATAAGCAATCATTTTATTTTATTTTTAATATAAATTTATTTGTTTTAATGGAGGCTAATTACTTTACAATATTGTATTGGTTTTGCCATACATTGACATGAATCTGCTGGAAATAAACTATCATTTTAATGGATTAAATTAATTAGGTTTTAACTGAAAGGAATGGCCGATTAAATTTGGGTTTTGAAAAGGTCATTCTAGCTCCTAAGTGGAGAATGGATTAGAATGGAGTTAGTGGGCCCAGTTTTGGAGTTTGGGGGTTCCCTGTTGGCTCAGAGGTTAAAGCGTCTGCCTGCAATGTGGGAGACCTGGGTTCGATCCCTGGGTTGGGAAGATCCCCTGGAGAAGGAAATGGCAACCTACGCCAGTATTCTTGCCTGGAGAATCCCATGGACAGAGGAGCCTGGTGGGCTACAGTCCACAGGGTCGCAAAGAGTCAGACATGACTGAGCAACTTCACTTTCAGTGGGCCTAGGGAGGGGAGCAAGCAAAACAGACAATGAGATAATGAGTGATGGTGTTGGTTGAGGTGCAGAGGTGGCAGTAGAGACGGAAAGGACAGTTTCAGGAAACATTTATATTTGTGGGATTGATAGGACCTGGTGGTTGATTGGATAAAGCATGGAGCGAAGAGTAAGGCAGAAGGAGAAAAAGATTTCTCTCAACTTTATCTGCTTTATATTAATGTATCTGAAATGAAAGAAAGAAAAATAAAACTGGGAAGATATACCCATCTGAATGCAGAGTTCCAAAAAACAGAAAGGAGAGATAAGAAAGCCTTCCTAAGTGAACAATGCAAAGAAATAGAGGAAAACAATAAAATGGGAAAGACTAGAGATCTCTTCAAGAAAATTAGAGATACCAAGGGAACATTTCATGCAAAGATGGGCACAATAAAGGACAGAAATGGTATGGACCTAACAGAAGCAGAAGATATTAAGAAGAGGTGGCAAGAATACACAGAAGAACTATAAAAAGAGATCTTAATGACTTGGATAACAATGATAGTGTGATCACTCACCTAGAGCCAGACATTCAGGAATGTGAAGTCAAATGGGCCTTAAGAAGCATCACTATGAACAAAGCTAGGGGAGATGATGGATTTCAGCTGAGCTATTTCAAATCCTAAAAGATGATGCTTTTAAAGTGTGCACTCAATATGCCAGCAAATTTGGAAAACTCAGCAGCAACCACAGGACTGGAAAAGGTCAGTTTTCATTCCAATCCTAAAGAAGGGCAATGCCAAAGAATGTTCAAATTATTGCACAATTGCACTCATTTCACATGCTATCAAGGTCATGCTCAAAATCCTCCAAGCTAGGCTTCAATAGTACATGAATGGAGAACTTCCAGATGTTCAAGATGGATTTAGAAAAGGCAGAGGAACCAGAGATCTATTGCCAACATCCACTGGATCATTGAAAAAGCAAGAGTTCCAGAAAAATATCTACTTCTGCTTTATTTACTATGCTAAAGCCTTCGACTGTGTGGGTCATAACAAACTGTGGAAAATTCTTCAGGAGATAGGAATATCAGACCACCTAACCTTTTTCCTGAGAAGCCTGTACGCAGGTCAAGAAGCAACAGTTAGAACAGAACATGGAACAACAGAGTGGTTCAAAATTGGGAAAGGAGTGTGTCAAGGCTGTATATTGTCACTCTATTTATTTACCTTATATGCAGAGTACATCTTGCAAAATGCCAGATGGATGAATCACAAACTGGAATCAAGACTGCCAGGAGAAATATCAATAACCTCAGATATGCAGATGACACCATCCTTATGGCAGAAAGCAGAAAGGAACTAAAGAACCTCTTGATGAAGGTGAAAGAGGAGAGTGAAAACTGGCATCCGGTCCCATCACTTCATGGCAAATAGATAGGGTAAATGTTAAAACTAAACATTCAAAAAAAAACTAAGTTCGTGGCATCTGGTCCTATCACTTCATGGTAAGTAAATGGGGAAACAATGGAAATAATCAGAGACTTATATTTCTTGGGCTCCAAAATCACTGCAGATGGTGATTGCAGCCATGAAATTAAAAGACACTTGCTCCTTGAAAGAAAAGCTATGACAATCCTAGATGGTGCATTAAAAAGCAGAGATATTACTTTGCCAACAAAGGTCCATCTAGTCAAAGCTATGGTTTTTCCAGTAGTCATGTATGGATGTGAGAGTTGTACCATAAAGAAGGCTGAGTGCCGAAAAATTGATGCTTTTGAACTGTGGTGTTGGAGAAGACTCTTGAGAGTCCCTTGGACTGCGAGGAGATCAAACCAGTAAATCCTAAAGGAAATCAAGCTTGAATATTCATTAAAGACTGAATTCATTGGAAAGCTGAAGCTGAAGCTCCACTACTTTGGTCACCTGATTCAAAGAGTCAACTTATTGGAAAAGATCCTGATGCTAGGAAAGATAGAAGGCAGGAGGAGAAGGGGACGACAGACGATGAGATGGTTGGATGGCATTACCAACTCAATGGACATGAATTTGAGCAAGCTCCAGGAGATGGTGAAGGACAGGGAATCCTGGCGTGCTGCAGACCATGGGGTTGTAAAGAGTCAGATACAACAGAGGGACTGAACAACAATGAAATGAAAGAGAGAGCCCTTGATCAACCAGCATCAATCTATCAATCCAAAATGGAATGTGGCAAATGGGCAACTCAGTCAATCAATTTGTTACCATGTGCCTAGAATTATCTTTCATTATGCATTAATTTATTATTTGGGGGGAGTTGTGCTGCGTCTTCATTGCTGCACTCAGGATTTCTCTAGTTACGGTGCAAGTGGGGGCTGCTGTCTAGTTGTGGTGCATGGGCTTCTCATTGCGGTGGCTTCTCTTGTTGAGAAGCATGGGCTCCAGAGCATGTATGCTTCGGTAGTTGCGGTGCACAGGCCCAGTTGCCCTGTGGTATGTGGACTCCTTCCAGACCAGGGATGGACCAAGGATTGAACCTGTGTCCCCTGTATTGGCAGGCGGATTCTTAACCAATGGACCACCAAGGAGGTCCATGCCTAGAATTATCTTGAGGAGAGAGGTGCTGAATGTGGTCATTGGTGGGTCAGGGATGGTTCTTTGGGTCTCCATATGACCTGGTTGAAATACCTTCTTCTTTATCCTAATTTTCCGTTCATTGGGCAACAAATTGGTACCTCACTGGAAAAGGGAGTGCCCTAGAAAGAGGAGCACAGACTTCCTCGGTAGTGGAAAGGGAAAGCATGGTGGGAACCCAGATCTGGTGTTCATGAATTAATTCGAGGCTTCCCTAGTGCATGACCATTTGGAGGTGTCCTGAGCAAGTCCAATTCCCAAGTTAGCTAGACTGTGCTCCTCCCGGCATTGCCTTTCTCAGTGGTGTCCAGGGAGGGAGCCAGGCCATCTGCTTCTGTGCATACCTCTCTGGCCAAACTGCTAATTCATTTTCAAACTAATAATGATAGTTCTTTTGATGGCTTCAATTTAATGAGTACCGAATAGTTTTCAATTGAGTGATAGGGATTATCTCATTTACTTCTCACAAGAGTTGTGCAAAAGCCAGTATTTGATTCCAGAAAGATTTCTGCAGGTCACAGGAGGGCTAAAGTTCTGGTTCCAAGGTTGTACAGCCAAAAACAATGCCTCAGATGACAGAACCAAGCCAGGGGCATTGCGGCAACTGCCATTAAACACTGGACAGTGCAGCGTGCAGGCTGATGCCCTGGCTAGATGCCGGACGGCACCGCTGACACCGTGGCCACTACCTGGCAACTCTGTCTTTCTGTGGCAGCTGGAAAGAAGGACAAATGTTTACTACCTGGTTATTCTAACCATTTCATAGAAGAGAAACTGAGGCTCAGAGGAGTCGAGTACCTGCCTGAGATCACAAAGTGAGTCAGTCAGGTTCTGAAACCAGGTCTGGTTGACTGCAAAGTCCATATTCTTTCCATATTTCACTGGTATAATGCACTTTACTTCTCCAGGCTGCATTTTTTCAGTCTGTAGTTTGGAGAAGTTGTGCTCCATCAGTAGTTCTCAAAGTGTGGTCCATAAATCAGCAACCTCAGAATTGCCTGGAAATTTGTTCAAAAGGCACGTTTTTGGTTCCTACCCAGACCTATTGAATCAAAAATTCTGGTGTAGGGTCCGACAGTCTGTGCATTAACAAACTCTCTGAGTGACTCTAACGTGTCCTCACCCTTCAGAATAACTGTACCAGATGATCGCCAAGGTCCTCCAGCTCTCATACGTTATAATTCAGTTATTTTGGAAGTTGCTGATTGTGGTCCTTGGATCAAGCAAGGTGCCTTTAGAGGAGCTAAGTACTGCTAATTTTTCTGAAGTGAGTTGGTGTTTATCAAACTCCATGATAGCAAAATTTAAGAAGAGGTATAAGGATGAGGAAAGTACCAGACGTATGAAACATGCAGGGGAGATACCTGCACATGTATTCTGGTTATTTTTTCTGGTGAGTGCCTAGAGATACATATCCTTAGTTGGCTCATTAATATGTGAACAGCTGGGAGTTGTCTCAAAATCCACAGGTCGAAAATAAGTGCATTAGAGACTTCCTTGGTGGTCCAGTGGTTAAGACTCCGCCCTTCCACTGCAGGAGGCATGGGTTTGATCCCTGGTTGAAGTACAAAATCCCAAATGCCGTGTGATGTGGCAAAAACAAAAAATGCACAAACAAACAAACAAACAAAGCAACTATGTAAAAAATCAGTGCATTGATTCAATACTTTCCCCATCCCCCCACTAAGCAATTCCTGTCCTCCCCATGTCCTCCAAATCTATAAATGGAATTTGGCCTCTTCTAATGAGGTCAAGGCTATGGTTTTTCCAGTAGTCATGTATGGATGTGAGAGTTGGACTGTGAAGAAGGCAGAGCACCGAAACTGATGCTTTTGAACTGTGGTGTTGGAGAAGACTCTTGAGAGTCCCTTGGACTGCAAGAAGATCCAACCTGTCCATTCTCAAGGAGATCAACCCTGGGATTTCTTTGGAAGGAATGATGCTAAAGCTGAAACTCCAGTACTTTGGCCACCTCATGCAAAGAGTTAACTCATTGGAAAAGACTGATGCTGGGGGGAATTGGGGGCAGGAGGAGAAGGGGATGACCGAGGATGAGATGGCTGGATGGCATCACTGACTCAATGGACGTGAATCTGAATGAACTCCGGCAGTTGGTGATGGACAGGGAGGCCTGGCGTGCTGGGATTCATAGGGTTGCCAAGAGTCAGACATGACTGAGCGACTGAACTGAACTGAACTGAATGAGGTCATCATCTTTTAAAGTTCTGTCTGGAGTGCCCTTTGTAGGAGTCCTCAGCATCCTCTGTGTTGCTGTTGTGGTCCAAGCCCTCATCTTTCTCCTCCTGGATATCAGCTTCCTAATTGTGCTGCTGCCTCCAGCCTCAGTCTCTCCTGGTACATCCTTCTCCACAGGGTCACGAGTGAGATCCTTACAAAGCACAGCTGTCTTCATGGTACTGTCCTCCCCACAACACCTCCACCTGGGAAATAGCAAAGGTCCAACTGCTCATTGCAGAGCTTTCCAAATCTCTTACTATTTTGATGACCATGTCTATAGTTCCATTCCACCCATATAATTATTTAGTATTTTACTGTCTTTTCTTTCTATCAATTTCAGTCTCATCTAAGCAAGAATATTTCTGAAGTCATAGTTTTGGCATTAAGTCTCCCTTACATAACAAAAAAATTTGTTATGTAATTTTTAAGCTTGTGTATTAACTAAGTCATCTTACATACCACTAGTGGTATATTTTGAAAGCCCTTGGGATACTGAATAAAGACCAAATTTTAAATCTGGCATTCAGAACCCGCCTTGATCTGATCCCAGTCAAATTTCCAGCCTTAATTTCCACACATAACCCACATACACAGAATGCTCCAAGTACAGGATCCACTCTGTATTTCCAAATACACTGTGCTTTTGCTCTTCTCTTAGCATTTTGCCTTAAAACTTTTTTTTTTTTTAATGGAATGAGAGTTCCCTGGACAGCAAGGAGATCAAACCGGTTGATCTTAAAGGAAATCAACCCTGAATATTCATTGGAAGGACTGATGCTGAAGCTGAAGCCCCAGTACTTTGGCCACCTGATGTGAAGAGCTGACTTATTGGAAAAGACCCTGATTCTAGAAAAGATAGAAGGCAGGAGGAGAAGGGGATGACAGAGGATGAGATGGTTGGATGGGATCACTGACTCAATGGACATGAGTTTGAGCAAACTCTGTGAGTTGGTGAAGGGCAGGGAAGTCTGGTGTGCTGCAGTCCATGGGGTCACAAAGAGTTGGAGACGACTGAGGGACTGAACAACAACAGCAACATATTTGATTTACAATGTTGTGTTAGTTTCAGCATAGTGATTCACAGCAAAGTGACCCAGTTATATATATTTCAGATTCTTTTCCATTTTAGGTTATTACAAGATATTGAGCGTAGTTCCGTGTGCCATACAGTAGGTCCTTGTTGGTTATCTATTTATTTTTTTAGGCCCAGTTGTGTGGCATGCAGGATCTTAGTCCCCCAGCCAGGGATGAAATCCACACCCTGTATGTTGGGAGTATGGAGTCATAACCAGTGGACCACCAGGGAAGTACCTCCATTTAAAAAAATAATAATTTGACTTATTTTTGACTGCGATGGATCTTCATTGCTCCATGGGGGCTTCTCTTCGTTGCTGTATGCAGGCTTCTCACTGCAGGGGCTTCTCTTGTTGCAGAGCACAGACTCTAGGCAAGGAGCTTCAGTAGTTGCGGTACTCAGTAGCTGTGGTTCCCGGGCTCTAGAGCACAGGCTCAGTAGTTGTGGCACATGGGCTTCGATGCCCCATGGCATTTGGAATCTTCCTAGAAAGGGATCAAACCCGTGTCTCCCTCACTGGCAGGTGGCATCTTTACCACTGAGCCAACAGGGAAGCCCCGTCCATTTTATATACATATATACATAGTTCAGTTCAGTTCAGTTAATCCCAAACTCCTAATTTATCCCTCTCCATCCCAGCATTTTGCTTTTTTGCTCAGGGCATTCTTGAGCTTTAAGTTTCAGCTCATTTATCAGTTATCATGTGAAATCTCTTTGATCTTTCCAGACAGAATCAATCATTCTTCCTTCCTCCCTTTCTTCTTTCCTTCCTCTTTTTCTTGTTTTGTTTTTTTTTTTTTTCTTGAAGAAACATTTATTTTATGGTTCTAGCTAGTTTTACTGTAATGTGAAACTTGCTATAATTTTGTTTGATAATTTTTCCTACTACCACATTTGGAAGTGTATCATTCAGAATCGTTGAAGGAAACAGACTGTATACTCAAATGGGGAATTGAGGAGCATAGGATGAAAGGAATGTTCATAAAGGTGTGGACAGGATAATGGAGTATCTACAAGTGTTCTGAAGTATTCAGAGTCTGTCTTCAGTGGGGAGTCACCAGAGGTGCTAACCCCTAGACCTGAAGGGCAAGGGAAGAAAGGGTCACAAGAACCAAAGAGAGGTGTACCTGTACCTAGCTGAAGGAGAAGGCCTTGCAACAGGATCTGTGGCTTCTGTTAGCCCCATGAGTGAGTCCAGGAGAGCCAACAGAAGAACTGCCAATTCAATCCATGAAATCATCAGAAATAATACACTGGTGTTGTTTTAAACCACCAAGTTTTGATATAGTTTGTTATGCAACAATAGATAACTGATATATCAGCAGGGAGGTGAAGCCATAACTATTCCTCCACCATAACTGTGAGAAACCAAGAAGATCTGTGAAATGGAACCCATCATTTCAATGCAAACATATTAATAGTAAAAACATTTTTATTTTTTTCAAGATTTTTGTTTGATGTGGACCATTTTTAAAAAGTCTTTATTGAATTTGTTCCAATGTTTCTGTTTTATGTTTTGGTTTTTGGCCTCAAGGCATGTGGGATCTTAGCTCCCCAACCAGGGATCAAACCAGCACCTCCTGAAATGGAAGGCAAAGTCTCAACTACTAGAGTGCAGAGAAGTCCCTTCATTTTTCATAGAGATACTTAAAACAGCTTTCTGGCAGCAATTCATCTTTATTTTATCTCAGCTGTTTGAAATAGAGCAATGTATGATGCTGTCTCTAGAAATTTTATGCTAAGCTTATTTATAAATCATTAGGGTAGTTTGCTCCCTTCATTTAATCCTTTATTGGTGATCTTTGCATATCTGTGATCTTTATGAAGTAACCATTTATGCCCTCCCTTTATGGTGATTGATATTTAACAAATATCTTGGTCTCAAGATACACAGGTCTGTTAGAATGGCTCACTAAACATTTGTTCCTATTCTCTTTTGCTTTCCTTTGCAAAGAATGGAAAACAAAATGCTAAACAAAACTTCCTGGCTCTCTTGTAGGTAGAGATGGTCATATGATACAGTTCTGTTCAAGATGTAGGAGAACATTTTCCATGAGATCTTTCTGCATTAAAAAAAAAAAAAGCCAAACACCTCACAAGAGAAAGTCCTTTGTTTCAGTCCTTTTGCCTTCTTCTTGACTGAAAACAAGAGAGTTCGAGGATGTTTTAATAAAGAGACTATTTACAAAGGGGCAGGCAGGGTGTAGGAAAACAAAGGGGATAGAGCAGCACCCCAGGTGAGTATCAGAGAAGCTCTTAACTACTGTAGGGCCTGAAGGGTGAGGGAGGCAATTACTGGAAATAGAACATGACAGCTGCCTGTGTTGGGGTAAGGGGAGTGCTTTGAGAGGTGCTGTGACCTTCATGGTGGGAACAGACCATCTCTTCCTTCCGTTCTGTGAGTACTCCTCTTTGGCTGAACCCCCCTGGGATCCAAGGATCAAGGTCTACCTCTTAGACACAAATCTGGGTCAAAAAAGGTAGAAAGTTAACCTGGAAAGACAAGCAATAAAAAGGGCATCTATTACTCACCTTTATATACCTAGTGTGCAAGATATGGTAAGAGTGCCTGATACAAAGGAAGAGATGAATAAAATTTTATTGAATTGAATCCAGTTCTTTATTTTATGCTACAGTGTTTAAAACCTAATCTGGGACTACTGCCAACCTCATTCAGGCCCAATAATCCAACATAAAATTGCTGCTCTACAAGGAACTGCCTTTACCCAACAGTAAAGGTCCTTTTCTGAGACCAGATTAAAAAGTGGCTCTTTGAAATAACTTTTGTAGATCTGGATATTTTTAAGCATGAGATGGTTCTTTAGTTTTATAAAGCCTGTCCTCTAATACAGTCTAACTCCTACACGCTCACCTTATCAGGGTCTTCCAGAAGAAATAACTTTTGTATGCTACCTGTATGACTAAGTCTCAGCTTCTACATCTGTAAGAGAACAGTAATTACAGCTACCCATTACTCAAGTCTCTCTGGTGGCTCAGTGGTAAAGAATCCACCTGCCAACGCAGGAGATGCAGGTTTGATCCCTGGGTCAGGAAGATCCCCTAGAAAAGGAAATGGCAACCCACTCCAGTATTTTTATCTGGGAAATCTCATGTACAAAGGAGTCTGGCTGGCTGCAGTCCATGAGGTCGCAAAAGACTTGGACATGACTTAGTAACTAAAAAACAGCAACAACTCAAGTCATGGACACAAATGTTACCTCCTCAGGCTTTCTAGGATATATAAAAAGAGAGTATGGGGCTTACCTGGTGGCTCAGTGGTAAAGAATCTGCCTGCCAAGGCAGGAGACACAGGTTCTAACCCTGGTCTGGGTAGATCCCACATGTCACAGAGCAACTAAGCCTGTGAATCACAATTATTGAGCCTGTGCTCTAGAGCATGGGAACCACAACTACTGAGCCCACATGCCTAGAGCCTGTGCTCCAAAACAAGAGAAGCCACTGCAATGAGAAGCCCAAGCAATGCAACTAGAGAATAGCCCCTGCTCTTTGCAAAGAGAGAAATGCCCGATCAGCAACAAGGACCCAGCACAGCCAAAAAAATAAGTGAATACATAAAATTATTTTAAAAAGAGAGGAATAACACCCCAAGTTACTTTCTAGCCCACTAATGTCTTATTTATTTTTTCTCATTGCAGTTATTACTTTTAAATTGTAACTTATTTACTGTTTATTTCTAGATTGTTGGTCTTCTCCCAAAAGAATACTTGATCCTTGTTAGCAGAGACCTTGTCTGTATTGTTCACCGCTGTATTCTAAGCACCTGGAAGTGACTGGGACATGGTGGTTGTTTGATAAATATTTGTTGATGAATGCATGAACAATGCCAATTAATAACCTCAGGCTATGGTGAATATTAAATAAGATGACAGTGCAATTCTCCTGGCATAAAGTAAAACTCTCTCTAAACCTAGGTGTTTTCTTTCCTCTTTTTCCTCCTTCACCTTCTGTATCCACACCTTCGGCAAGCAAGTGAGCTTAATCTCAGCCTCAAAACATACCCCGAATTCTCTGAATGAAATTCATTCATCACTATCACTCTAGTCAAGCCACTCTCACTCGAGTCAAGCCACTCTCACCCCTTACCTGGTTTACAAATAGCAGACTCCTAGCTGATCTCCCTGTTTGTTCCACTTGTTCCTGTTTCTCTCAAACCCCAATCCATTCTCCACAGTCAGAAAGATCTTTTAGAAACACAATTCAGATCATGTCATGCCCCAATTTACTTAATGACACCATCAACAGCCATCAACAGCAGCTTTCTAGGTATTTAGAATTAGCCCAAACTACTTTACATGGGCTAGCACCTTCGACCCTCTTAGACTTCATCTACTTTAGGCTAACTGGCTTTCTCTCTCTTTTCTGGATTTTAACAAACTTTTCCATCATAGTGCCGGTGCATTCTTCTGTCTGAATGTTTACCTAGCTGGCTCCTTACTGTCATTTGAACTTCACCTTAAATGGGGCTTCTTTTGAAATGAAAAGCCACTAATTTGTGTCACTAATGACTAATCCAGTCATTTCTTATCAGTTTTTCTCCCCCCCCCCTTATTTTTATTTATTTGTCTGCACAGGGTCTTAATTGCAGCATGTGGGATCTTAGTATCCTGACCAGGGATTGAACCCCGACCTCTGCATTGGGAACGAAGAGTCCTCTGCATTGGACCACCCAGAAGTCCCTTGTAACATTGCTTTTTTTTTGCACTTAATATTATCTAACATTTACTGGTTTATGTTTGTTTCTTCCCAACTGAATTTTAAGCTTGTGAACTCAGAGATCTTATCTATTGTGTTCATCACTCTATCTTCAAAGATAGAGCAATAACTAAAACATATAGTATATGCTTAATAAATATTTGTTGAACAAATAAATGCTTTGATTGTGATAACGATAACAGCTAAACCTCAGAGGACTTGGCCACAAATTCTAACAATTTTTCAAGGAATAAGAATCGCAGTTCCGAAGTTAGATCCTGGAAGACTACAGAAACCTGACAATAAAATATCTGGGGCTAAAGTTTGGAGGGGGATATATTACAACTTTGGCCTTTTTTCCCTACCCAAGGACTCCGGAGATCTTGCAAAAGGGAGACCTAGAATCTTTTGACCATAAATTCCAGCCCAGCCACAACGCTTTTCCATCCACGATTCTTTGCAGCCACTATTACTAGATTGCAAACGCGCAAACACCTCTAGGACCCCGGGTTCCTTTCTGTTTCTTTATGAATGAACCGGGTGTACTGTGCGCATGCGCAACTCCTTTTTCTCCCGCTCCACGTGAGGCCCGCCCTTCCCTCCTGCTAACGGCTCCGCCCCCATCCTTTCTAATGGACCAATGGCGAGCGGCCTGGGGGGCGGAGCCCTGAGCGGCGCGGCAGTGTAGTTCCCCGGTCGCCCGGCTCCCTCGCCTTAGTCTTGCTGTGTTGTGATCACGTGGCCAGCTCCGGGCGCGGCGCTTGTTTTGGTTTCCCTCTAGCTTGCCCCTGGCAGCTTCAGAGTGAGCGACTTTCCTGTGCCGGTTGCCACACCTGACTGCACTGCGACTTTCTCTTCTTGGGGCTCTCTCAGCTCCAAGTTCTGCAAGCCCCTCGGGGCCGGCTCCTGCCATGCCGTTAGTTCGCTACAGGAAGGTGGTCATCCTCGGATACCGTTCTGTAGGTGAGTCTCCGTCTAGGGCAGAGCACCGATGCACCGCGGCTTTGTGGCCAGAGGAGGCGCACTGCCGAGGGAAGGCGACCCAGGGAGAAATGGTGGCATCCTTAGAACCAGCTTGTAGAGCGAGGACTGAAAGGTTGGAGTGGGAAAGGCTGGGGTGGTGGTAGTGTTCAAGGCGGCAGGAAGCTGGAGCATGGAAGAGTATACATGGGCTTACTGCTTGAACATCACAGTGGTCCTCAGCGTTCGTTACTCTGGGGGGGGTGGAGGTGGGGGCAGGATTTGATGGCGGGGGCGCGGTCTGGGTGGGGCAAGTCTCAGGTGTCGGATGCAAGGCTGACTGAATCCTGGGGAATCCGGATCTTCCCAGGAGTTGGGTGGGGAAAGACTGCAGGAAAAGCTTCCTGCGTCGCTACTGTACGCATCCGGTGGCCAAGGTGCAGAGACCTGGGGCGAAAAGAGGGTGCAGGAGTCTAAGGGAAAGCACTGCATGGGGCATTCACAGGCTAGGATGCTAATTCGGGGTTTCCTTTAGTCCAGGGCCACAGCCCGAAAGGACAGAGGAAATGAATGTGGATGGGTGATTTGGCTACAATTACCTCTGCTTCCCACAGGGAAGACATCTTTAGCACATCAATTTGTGGAGGGCGAGTTCCTGGAAGACTATGATCCTACTGTGGAGAATAGTGAGTAAATTTCTCCTCTTGGGGTGGGGTAGGGAGGGCTTGGGTGCCCCACCCAAGGCCACACTTTGGGATTTTCCGGGTGCCAAAGGGATGATTTAATTAGATATTAAATCGAATCTCTTCTCTGTCAATCCTGTTCTGTGAGTGGAGCTAGAGTGTGCATTTTCCAAGATACTGAGTCCAGGATAGTGCATGAGTAGACAATAAGAAGCCTAACATTGTATCTTAAGTTTCCTGGAGAGCTCCTTGAACCTGGCCCATCTGTGTTAATATATAGGGACACAGATTGCTCGCCCTACAAGGCACCTCACAGTCAAGTTTTCTTTTCTTTTCAGCTTACAGCAAGATAGTGACTGTTGGCAAAGATGAGTTTCACCTACACCTGGTGGACACAGCAGGGCAGGTACCAGTTTGGGGTAGGGTGTCTAAATGTGGCAGTTCAGTCCTGGGAGATGAAGTCTGGTAGCCTCTGAGGCTCATCTGTAAAGTAGTATTAAAAGCATTTTAGCAGTATTTCAGTGTGCAGTGTTATTTGGAGCTACTCTATAAATACTTGTTGGATAGAAGTGACCGGAGTAGGGAGTGCCACAGGGAGGGTCCCCAGGATGCAGCCCACCAAACTTGGCCATCTGAGTCTTGTGAATCAAGGTATTGATGTTTCTATTTCTTGTCAGGATGAGTACAGCATTCTGCCCTATTCATTCATCATTGGGGTCCATGGTTATGTGCTTGTGTATTCTGTCACCTCTCTGCATAGGTAAGTGACCAAGATTGAGAGTGGTGGACTTGGGAAGACCTGAGGGCTGTCCCAGAATAAAATTGTAAGATTCTTTTCTTGTGTTTAAAGCTTCCAAGTCATTGAGAGTCTGTACCAAAAGCTACATGAAGGCCACGGGAAAACCCGGTACGTGGCACAGGGGATAAAGACATAGTGTGGACACCAGGGAAGAGGAAGGGCAGAGGGGAGTATTGATCCAAATTAAGGAGGAAGCCAGAACATCGATCCTATCTGGTTTGATGGGGAATTGTCCAGCTATGACATGAAGGAGGTTGGGGTCCATGGGGAACAGAGGGGATTCTGTTGTAACTGCTGTCTCCTCCCAGGCTTCCGGTGGTGCTGGTGGGAAACAAGGCCGATCTCTCTCCAGACAGGTATGGAAATCTCTGTAGCTTAAGGCAAAGGAAAGTGTTTAGGAATGGGTCAAGCTCTTGTCCTGGCTCTGCCACTGATTTGAACCAGTCGTTTTACTTCTTCGTTTCTAACTTCAAGGTTAAGACAAAATGATCCTTCTATCTCAAAAGCTATAATTTCATATTTCAAGCCTCAGTCCTAGGCTCCTTTGTTTTCTTATATTTTCTTCTTCCACAGACCTTCTCCCAAACCTTGGAATGAGATGAGTCAGAGGAAGTCTAGTTTCTGTAAAGATTTTTCAGAGAACATGGGGCCCATTGCTATTCTTCATTTTCATGTCCTGAATTTGCTTCTAGGGAGGTCCAGGCTGTTGAGGGGAAGAAGCTGGCAGCATCCTGGGGTGCAACATTTATGGAGTCATCTGCTCGAAATAATCAGGTATTGGGCCTGAAGAGTAGGAGGGTGGTGGGGGCAGCAGTGTTTTTCTTTTTATGCCACTGCTTGGTGGTGGGGATGGTGGGGGAGTGGGGCATTCACCTAAGAGTTGGGTAGTATTGGCAGTGAACTCAACCAATTTTTTTTTTTTTTTTTTTGCCCTGAATCCTTATCCCTTGCAGCTGACTCAAGGCATCTTCACCAAAGTCATCCAGGAGATTGCCCGGGTGGAAAATTCATATGGGCAAGAGCGCCGCTGCCATCTCATGTGAGCCTGGAGATGAGCCCTTGAGCAAGGGGCAGCTGCCTTGATTCTGCCCCTGGTACTTTCCAAGCTCCAGTGGGGGCTTGTGGGGGCGCCCTCAGGACTTCACGGGTTTGTTTGGTTGCCAGCTGTGTCCCTGGCCCTCTAGGCACACAGTGAGGTACCCTCATGTTTGCACACTTACCCAGGCTCCAGTGGCCTGGTTGTCCATGTTTACAAAGAGGCAAGGATGTCTCATGGGCACTGTCCTCTAGCTCTGTTTTTGCTAAATAAATGAACTGTGATAACCTATGGGGTTGGGATATGAGTCCTGGGCACTGTTTATTCAGGACCCAGTCTCCTCTGTAGGTTTTGGGTGTTGGCTGGGTGAGGGGAGCTGGGGACTCCTGAAGTGAAGCTGGCTCCCAGGAGTGACGATGTAAATATGCAAATAAACTGAGAAATCTTTTTGTAATTGACTTCTCTGTATCTGGGGAGCACTCAGGGCCAGTATCTTCTTTTCTAAGGAGTGATGACTGGCCATTGGTAGAGAATCAAGGTTTTTACTCCTTCAACTGTGTTCCTATTCCTTACCCCTCATTCATTCAGGACCATCACCCTAAGACTTAATACTTATTTTTCCCACTTTCTTTTTTACCGTGTTCTCCCATACAGGTAACCAACTGACTGCCACTCTCATCCAAATTTGTAGGCTCTCACAACCCCCTTTGGAGAAGGCAGTGGCACCCCACTCTTGCCTGGAAAATCCCATGGACAGAGGAGCTTGGTAGGCTGCAGTCCATGGGATCGCTAAGAGTTGGACACGACTGAGCGACTTCACTTTCACTTTTCACTTTCATGCACTGGAGAAGGAAATGGCAACCCACTCCAGTGTTCTTGCCTGGAGAATCCCAGGGACGGGGGAGCCTGGTGGGCTGCCGTCTATGGGGTCGCACAGAGTCGGACACGACTGAAGCGACTTAGCAGCACAACCCCCTTAACTACAGAAACACCGCCCTCTAGTGGCCAGCTGCCACATGCTGCCCTAGCTTCCCTCCTGGGGCCTTGGGATTTGTTGGAACTCAAGAGAGGATACGTTTGGGTTCGAAGAAAGACCCTCGTTCCAAATGATGTAACAACTGTGAAGTAGTGTGAAGGCAGGGACTAAAGTGTTGCGAAGATTTTAACTTTTTAAGAGAGTTGAATAAAGGAAGAAATAATGCCCCGATCAACCCTCACTCCCTGCTCCTCATCTCTCCAAGTGCCTTTCATCAAAATAGATGTTCTTTGCTTTTTTCATACCTTTCACACTTTTGAAGTTGTGTTACCTTTTCCAGATGTCAAAGGCTATTGCTTCTGTTCTTACTGACCCACCACCTCAGTAGAAGGATGGGTTCAGCTAGGAAAGTTTAGTCCTAACTGCCTTTACCCCCACCCCTTCCCCAGCAGCCCTAGGTCCTAAGTGGCCTAATACCTCCTGCAACGACTTATAAGGGTGACCTGAATGGTATCCTTCACAGGAAAGGCATAGAGTTCTGCCAACTGTGAGAGCCTGAGGTACTCTGTCAACGCACTTAGTTGGGAAAAATGGACAAAATCCGGGTGTGATTTTTAGCTATGACCTTGTTATTGCCTGGCTCCAGGCTAGTTGGGCTTATAATTGGGGGTGACGTTTGTCATGCTCGTTTTTAAAAGTCCTGCCGGCAGCTTCTGCATCTGTGATATAGAATCTAAAAAGAAATAAGGGCTGCAAAAAAAAGCATATTCCAAAGAGCAATCTCTTAGGGACTCAGGAATCTCTTTAGGGTTCTCATCAGCCTCTCTCCTTACACTAATATTAGGTCTTTTTGCACATCAGACCTGGAATTCTCATTACAGGTATCTATACTATTGTTATGTCCATGAGGTTTGAAATGGGATAACAAATATCAGGTTTTCGAGAGTCATATCAAACAATCTCAAAGCCTGATAGTAGTAAAGAATAGTGGTTAATGGCTGGGTTAAAGAGTTACTCTTCCACTTAACTGTGTGACCCTAGGAAGACACTTAAAACTCTCTGAGCCTCTGAACCTCTCTTAGTTTCTCATTTACTATGTGTAGTTAAACCTTCCTCATAGGATTGAGGTAAGAATAAAACTAAGGTGATATATGAAATGCTTAGCATAGGTCCTCACCCTTAAAAGATGGCTATTGTATTATTTGAGGTTTTTCTGGTGAGGGTCTGCCTCCTGGCCTCTGGGTGCAGAAAGTAAGGAGAGGCCTTCCATTTACAGGTGAGGAGTTACTGCTGGACTCTTGCTGAATTAGACCTGAATGGTCAGTGCAGAGCATATGTCAGTATCTGGCTAGCCAAGACATACCTAGTCCTGATCCCTCCTATGACTCTGGCCAGTAGGCATTTAGGTCTTCTGCACTGTCCAATATAAAAGCTACAAGTCATATATTGCTACTTAGTTTTAAAATTTTATAAAATTAAAAGTTCCTCAGTTGCACCACTTACTTTTCAAAGTACCCAATAGCTACATGTG
Source organism: Oryx dammah (assembly GCF_014754425.2). Taxonomy (NCBI): domain Eukaryota; kingdom Metazoa; phylum Chordata; class Mammalia; order Artiodactyla; family Bovidae; genus Oryx; species Oryx dammah. The sequence continues at coordinate 490,296 of NW_024080625.1, forward strand.
ACTAAGCCACATGAGTGTATAGGGCATTTCTATCATTGCAGAAAGTTCTATTGGACAGCACTGTAAACCCCTTCCCACAAAACCAGCCCTGCACCTGATTTGTCTGTGTCTTTCTCCACATATTAAAATAATTAAAAATATATATATATATTTATATACACAAACACATCCTAGGACAAACATGGCCATTGGCTTGCATTACGGCAAGGCTCAACTTCTCACTAGACGTGGTTTGTTGAACAATTTTATGTATTTTAGTGTCAATCTCTTCATCTGTAATATGGACATAATTCCACATTAATTCATAACGAGGGTGAGGAATAACTAAGAATATATTAAGTATCCAGCGCATTTGTTAATTTGTCTCCTCCTGTTTATCCCGTGGGTAGAGTTAATGCAGAGAAGTCATTCCAATCCTTTCTCATCCAGACTAATTGGTGACGGGGGGGGGGGGGGCGCGAGGGGGTGTCCCTGCAAGCTGTTTTGGGATCTTGCGTAGAGTAACAGTACTCTGGCCATGTAGCAAGGCTACAAGTTACATGCCCTCTGTTTACTGAAAGGGGTGGGGGGGGTGGCTGGGGAGTCCAGGCCCTGAAGATTCGGAAAGAAGGGCTGGGGCTGGGAGCACCCGGGAAAGGAGGGGAAACTGCATTTCTGTTTTGACAGGGGAGGTGATTGTGGAGGCACTAACAGTGCTCTTTCCTCTCGAGGGGGGTTGAGAGCCAGCAGAACGACTAGGGACTCGTTCCGCTTTCCTTTAGGCCCCCGAACGTGGCAGGAACCCACCCTTTGCAGCGCCAGGCGCCGTGCCTCACTTTCTCCATTTGCGGACTCCAGTTCCCAGGATGCAGAGCAGCGGCCAATCTCCAGGCTCTTCTTCCATCCCCCTCCCGGGAAAGATTGCTCCTGGCCAAGGCAAGGAGCAGCTAAGAGTTTCAGGGGCCGATAACTCCAGCGAAACGGAATTAGAAAGTGCCCAGCTTCCTAGTTTTACTAGCCCGGTGGTAAAGGAGACAGTTCCAGGTCTGGGGTGAAGAGGAGGGGGGCTTCATTCCCACGTGTCTGCACAGCGGCCGGCCCGGCGCAGTCGGGGTTAACCTATGGCGGAGGGATCCCGCTGCGTGTGCGTAGAACTGCAGAGTCACAGCCTTTCCTCCGAGAGGACCGGATCCCTCCGCCGCTCCGCTCCAACACAAAATAGGGCCGCGTCTTCTCCTTTCTCCCCTTCTGGAGTGGGGTTCCCCGGGCAAAAGGGCCACCCGGATCTCGCGCCGGAGGCTTCCTGAATCTTCACGACCGCTGCCGAGATCTCGGGCCAGGAAATAGCCCCTTCGCAGGAACCACCCTACCGGCCGAACAGGAGGCGGAGGGGGGGGAGGCGGAGCGGCGCCGCGCTGCACTACTTTCCTCTCCGGTTGCAAATGGCTGCCTCGTTCCCCACTTTCCGCTCAGTTTCCTGACCCCCCGGCGCCGGGAGCCGGGGTTGGGCCATGCACCTCTAGGCCCCCCGCGATCACAGCCAGCCGGGGGTCGAGGGGGTGCCGCCGATCTGAGCCGGCCAGGCCGGGGGCGGGGCAGCTCCCGAGGCCAGAGGGGAAGGGAGGCGAGCGCAGGGCCTGGAGCGGCCGGAGGGGAGCGGGCAGAGGGCTCGCACCGCCCGCCCCTTCCTCTTCCTCGCCCACCTACCCTCCTCCCTTCCCCGGGGGGAGCAGAAGGTGGGGGGCTCGAAGCCGCCGAGGGAGAGTGCTCGGGGTCGAGGAGCCCAGCACTGGGTGTGTGTCAGGTTCAGCCCCGCGGCCCCGCCGGCTCCGTGTCGCCGTAGCTCGCGCGGCCCCGGGGCGCCGGCCCGAGGGGGAGAGGGGCTCGGCGCTCCTGCGAGGGTCTCACGTTCCATCCGGGCCCGGCGCGGCGGCGCGGCATTCCTTCCGGGCTGCTGGGGAGGCGCCTCGACGTTCCATCTGGAGAGCCTCGACGTTCCGCCCGAGCCCGGCGCGGGCGGCCGGGGCGCTGGCCCGGCCCTAGGACTGAGAGGCCGCCCGGCGACGCGGATGCGGAGCCTGCTCGCCCAAGATCAAAGCCACCGGTGCTCTCTTTGTGTCCGCTCGGGATTCGCCGCCCTGGGGCTGTCCATGGAAACCTAAACTGCTGGAACCCGAGGCAGAGAACCTTCTTCGGCTTCTTGCTTTTTTTGAGGGGGGGAGGGTGGCCACTCCGACCTGGATTTACCGTTCTTGGCCCCCTTAAGCCCCCCCGTGCGGGGGGCGGCTGTGATCGCTCTGGCGGTTGGAGGTCGGGGAGCGGCCCGGGCTCTGGCCATGTTCTCGGATGAGGATTTCTGGATCGTCCTGTGAAGAGGTGAGTGAAGTCCGCCCGGCCAGGGCCCAGAAAGGGTTGGACTGGGGGCATAGCCAGATGGACTATCTTGGCCCGAGCTGGCCTGTAGGTTGGAGAAAGGGGTGCCAGAGCTGAGGAGGGTTCCTTTGGCAGGGTCTGTCAAGGGAACTTGAGCCAGTCGCCAGAGGAGAACCGAGGCCTGGTGTCCTGGGGTGTGCCTCTTTAAAGACTGGGGGTTCAGGGAACCACGGGAGTTTGGGAACCTGGCCAGAAAGTCTCTCTGCCTGTTTATTTTTGTGTTGGGGGGAGCTCTACTAAACTAGGACCCAAGCCCTGATGCCAGCACCAATCCCAGTCAGCTGCTTCTCCTTCAGGGTTCCTTGTGGGCCTTGGGAATAGAACAACTTGGGAGCGGGGGTAGGGTGCCACTGCCAGGCCAGACTTAGCGCCAGGTTGGACTTTAAGGTTGTTCTTGCTCATCCGGGCGCCGAGAGCAGTCTCTGGGAGACTCAAGGAATCCTGATTCCTGCACTAGGCCTTATTTCACTGTGCATGGAGCAGAGTGTGTGGAAACTGACTATTGTGATGAAGGAGGTGGCTGGGGCAAGAAGGAGGCGGGGCTGGGGGCAGCTCTGGCCTTGCTGGTCAACTTTAAACTACCCCTGCGTGGCAAAGTGACCCCAGCGAGGCCTAGTGCTGTCTTAGCCTGCTTTGCCTTCCCTCCTCTTGGGATGGACATAATCTCTAGGGGATTATAGAGGAGGCTGTTGAGATTTGCTCCCTGTGAATGTGGGCTGCAAAAAATGGCTTTTGTCTCCCGCTTTCTCCGGGCCTGGTTGCCCACAAGTCTCTGGCCAGTCCTGCAGGGCCCCTCCCAGACCTCGCCAACCTTTTTCAGTCAGGGAATGTTAACTAGTCCTGTGATCCAGTCCCAGCCTTGCAGAATAGGGTGGCCTGTACCTCTTTGGAGGAGAAATGACCTGATAGGAGCATGTCTCTGAAGCCAGTGTTTTCAGCCCTAGCAGGAGGTGTTGGGGAGAAGGGGAGTGTGTGTGATTGCATGAAGGGTGCAGCATGAGCCTCTGGACCCTGGGCTGGGACAGCCCCTCTCACAGCTGTCATGCTGCCCAGCCAGGATTTGGCTGCTGTGTTTTGCTCCCTCATTCTGTCCCCTCCAACATACAGAGGCTCGACCACTTTGAGCCTGGTCTCGGAAAGGACAGAATAGGGGTTTGCCCTTGAAAGATTTTTGGGGTGGTAATCCTGAGGTGAGAGGTGGCACAGGGGTGCTGAAATGAGGCTAGCTGTCACCCATGTTGTCTGCCCTTGCCTCCTGTGGAGGGCCTCTCCGGCTGTCTGTCCCTAAAGAACTTCCTTAAGAGACACCACTCCTTTTTGGCTGTAGCTGACCCTAGGATGACCCAGGGATAGTTCGGAGGGTCTCCAGAGCCCCTGTTGCCATTTGGGTTCTTCCCTGGAGGGCCAGCCCAAAATGGGGGTGGGGAGAGGTGTGGTTTGATTCTCAGGCTGGGAACCAGGAAGTCCTGAGTCCTACAGAAGAGCTGTTCACTCAGGGGCTTGCTTCAGCCTTTCACCTCTCCAAGCCTCCATTTCCCCTCTGGCTGGCATAATGGAGCTAAAGCTTTTGGTCTGGGATGGAGGCAGGGAGGAGAGTGGGTTGAGATTGAATCCCTGCCTTCTTCCTTGCTGTCCTAGGCCTCTTCAGCCTGGGGTCAAATGGACCCACCATGGTTTCACTCCCTAGATCTGTGTTTCTCTAGGATCCCTAGTTCCCTTGAGGAAGCCTGGCCAGGCCTTAGCCCAGTTTAGATCCAGGGGAAAACCCTTGGTGTATATGTGTTTTTCTGGCTGTGAATGCTGGGACAGGGGAACCTGTGGTTTTTATTTGTTTAGATCTGTTCAGGGGCCTGACAACTTGCACTCAGCATTGGGGGGGCAGGTGCTGGACTGCCAGGTAGGGAAATGGGACTCCTTAGAAGAGCCTCTGGATTCTCTGGTCCAGCTTGGAGGACACTCAACCCTTGGCTTATCTCTCGTCTTCCATAAATGAGGCAGCAGCTTTGGAGGATGTTGGAACTGTTTCCCAAAGCTGGATGAAGGTGGTTTCTGCACCTCCCCAGGCAGTGCCCGCGTTACCAGCTTGAGAGGGCTGCGCTTGGGGGAGGGCGGAGGAATTTGTCCCTCTGGCCTTGTGTGAGGCAGTCCTCCCACCCACTGCGCTATCACTGTTGCTTTTGATTGCTTGCTGTTTGTGACTCCTTTAGCCTCAACTTGGAGAGCACAACAGTTGGAAGCTCTTGGGGGCATTTAGTGGTAAGGTACCACAAAAGTTACACATGTTTAAGAAACTTTGAAGCCTTCTGGGTGTGGTCAGGCCTTGAATGGCTGAATAGGAAGAGGAGCCTAGCTGGTGCCCTGACCTCCAACCCCTACTTCACATAGGTGGCTTCTGGGGAGGCTCTTGAAGTGCCAGAGCATCATTTCTCTGGGCTGGCTAGATGGCTACCCTGCTTTCCTTTTAGGTGTGATTATGTGAGTGACAGGTTTGGGAAAGAGATGATCTGGGAGTAAACGTAGCAGGTATCAGGTGTGATACTTCACTTTCCCAGTAGAATCTAATAGTGTAAAGGGAAAAGAGTAAAAATTTCCCTTCCTGTGGCATGTCCCATGCGGCCCATTGCCAGTCTCTGGAAATGGAGTATTAACTCAGGGAAAGAGCACCAATAGTGTGGTTCTTAGGTAATTGATTTATGGATCCTGGGCACCTTTGAGGATTCCTCCAGTCTCATCTGCCCCATGCACTCAACCCCAAGTAGCTGACTGGGGTATTTGGTGTGGGGAGAGAGGCTTGTCTTTACAAAGATTGGTGTGGTCCTTCTGGTTAAATAAGAGGAGTGGAAAAGGGGAGACAGAAAATTCTCAAACTTTCATTTAGAGTTCTCTAACCTGCTCCACCTGCTATGGGAAAATAATACTTTCTATAGTTTCTCTGCTTAAGCCCCTACCCTTCCCACTAAGAGCTGTTGGCACCTGTCCCTTTCTTCCTTCTTCTGTAGGACCCCTTTCCTCTTCCTCAGCTCTGTAATTCTTTACTTCTCTCTTTTTTGTACTGTGTTTATTAGTTTCCTCTGAGATTTAGGAAAATATGCCAAAAGGTGTGGATCTTGACCTTCTTAGGTATAACTTCAGTGTGTTTCATTTGGCTCTGGGATAGGCAGGCATATCTTTGAAGAGGGGACCGTTACCCCCCACCCCCATAGTGTGTGTGGAAACCGTGCCTGACGGAAGAGGAAGGAAGCTGCTTTGCTGTGTCCTGCCCCTGTTTAGAACAGCTCCAAGTGGCTGTGTGCTTCCTGAGACTACAACTCCCAGCATGCCTAGCACCAGGCCTGGCTACACATGCTCAGTAACTCTTAAGGCCCCTTCTGTTAACTTCTAGGGACATGTAAGGAGGAAGGGCAGTTGGCGTTGCTAAGGGCAACGACCTGAGGCCTTCAGGCTGGGTGAGAACTTGAGCTCAGTCATGGCAGGGGCCAGGGGGTGGGCCTGAGTTAGATTTAGATGGGCAGTAGGTGGGAAATGGGGAGTTTCTTCTGTTATGATTGGAATATTCTGGTTGAAACCAGTGGAGGTGGGGGAGATCCATCCACAGCTGGGCTTTTGTTCCAGTAACATGTTCTACATCTTGCAAGACCCCAAATTTGGTCTCCAGTAGAGGGATTTCAGCTGAACTCAGACTTCTTGGTTTATGACTATTCCTGAGTTAGTGCTGAAAGACCTCTAGGATGGTAGCTGACTTGAGAACTGAGGGAAAAGTCCAAGGGATAGGGCCTACCAGCAGCCAAGAACTCAGATGTGAGGCAAAGAGGGATACTGTACTAGATGTAGCTTGTGGGTGCTTCTGGTTGTCCTGGGAACTCTTAGGCAGGAGATGGAAAGTGGATCCCCCAGGAATTCAGAGTGGAAGAAGGGGATATGTGTTTATTGGAGGGGAAGTAGACGGTGGGACAAGGGTTGGGGAGAAGGATTTTCCTTGTCATTAGTACAGGAGTTTGTAGGTGTGATTTTGTTTTGATTTCTATAGGTTCTAGATAACATTAGCTGCCTTCTCCTTAGGATTTGGAGCAAAGTGTTTAGTGGGAAGACTTCCTAGACAAATAGATATCTCTTGGCTCTGACAGGTCTCCCCGAGAGGGCTCTGCCCAGTCGGAGAGAGGGATGGACAGCCCGAAGCCGCCTGGTGAGGATAAAGATTCGGAACCAGCAGGTGGGTAGGACAAACACTGGGTTTCTGTTCTTCCCAGGAAATCTTAGATTTCTTGTCCTAGCATAGGGACAGAAGCTAAGTCTGTCTGATAGACAGCTAATAATTGAAGGACTTTGTTCTTTGGGACAGAAGTTGAAATGCCATCACTGTTATCCACCAAGGGTTTTGGGTAATTTCATGGGTCTGATGAGTGGACTGGTATTAAACAGAGGATAATGGCTGATACATCTTTTTTCTTTGTTCATTCAGCTGATGGACCTGCAGCCTCCGAGGAGTCAGGTGCCACTGAGCCAGACCTTCCCAAACCACATGTTGGGGAGGTCTCTGTGCCCAGTTCTGGGGGTCCCCGGCTTCAGGAGCCTCCCCAGGACTGCAGGTAACTAGTTTGGGGAAATGAGGATATAAAAATGTATGAAGACTTGATTCGAGCATCTGGGGCTTTCAAAGTGGAAGATTTAGGAAATGAGTGTTCAGGAAGCATAGGTGTGCCAAGTCGTGGGGTTGTTGAGGGTGCCCTAGGGCAGAACCAGCGTGGTGCTGATGCTTGTGTGTTCACAGCGGGGGTCCAGTGCGGCGTTGTGCTCTCTGTAACTGCGGAGAGCCCAGTCTACATGGGCAGCGGGAGCTACGGCGCTTTGAGTTGCCATTTGACTGGCCCCGGTGTCCCGTGGTGTCCCCTGGGGGGAACCCAGGGCCCAATGAGGGAGCGCTGCCCAGCGAGGACCTATCACAGATTGGTTTTCCTGAGGGCCTGACACCTGCCCACCTCGGAGAACCTGGAGGTAAGGGAAGGGAAGTAGGGTAGCTGACTTGGGAAGGAAATGGGGTAGGGCTAGGTGGTCCTGAACCAGGGGTCACGTTCTTGTTAACTGTTTTCCCTCTTTCCACCTATAAAGGGTCCTGCTGGGCTCACCATTGGTGCGCTGCGTGGTCGGCAGGCGTATGGGGGCAGGAGGGCCCAGAACTATGTGGTGTGGACAAGGCCATCTTCTCAGGGATCTCACAGGTGGGGTGGGGGCCAGGGAATGGCACAGGCAAAGGGCAGGGTGGGCAGAGGGCATACTGGGGTAGAACTGTGCCTGGTCTGTGGCTCTGGAGAGAGCTGGCCAGTGCTGAGGCTTTGTTTCCACTCCGGCAGCGCTGCTCCCACTGCACCAGACTTGGTGCCTCCATCCCTTGCCGCTCGCCTGGATGTTCACGTCTTTACCACTTCCCCTGTGCAACTGCCAGCGGTTCCTTCTTATCCATGAAAACACTGCAGCTGCTATGCCCAGAGCACAGTGAGGGGGCCGCACATCTGGGTGAGAAGTCCTGCCGCTTGGACAGGGGACACGTGAGGGTCCACGGCTGCTGGGGTTTTTATGCTCTGCAGAGTGCTCCGAAATCTGTAATTACGTGCTGTCAGTCTGCCCCATGAAAATAGGCTTGGACTCTGAGTGCAGTGGCTTTGCCTGTCTCATTTACCGTGATCTCTGTAGTGCCTGGGTTTTCCAGGTGGCACTAGTGGTAAAGAACCTGCCTGCTAGTGCAGAAGTTAAAGATGTGGGTTCGATCCCTAGTTGGAAAGATCCCCTGGAGGAGGGCATGGCAACCCACTCCATATCCTTGCCTGGAGAATCCCATGGACAGAGGAGCTTTGTGGGCTACAGTCCATGGGGTCTCAGAGTCGGGCGCGACTGAAATGACTGAGCATACACGCACGACGCAGTGCAGTGCCCAGAGCAGCGCCTGGCATATGTCAGGCAGACAGTCAGAAACTCTGTTCATTCTGTGTCTGTGAAATGCCGGTTATATAGACAGCACTGTGCTGAGTCCTATAAGGAATCCATAGCTGACCTGTGTCATCCTTCCCTTCTTATTGCAGAGGAGGCTCGCTGTGCAGTATGTGAGGGGCCAGGGGAATTATGTGACCTGTTCTTCTGTACCAGCTGTGGGCATCACTATCACGGGGCCTGTCTGGACACTGCTCTGACTGCCCGCAAGCGTGCTGGCTGGCAGTGCCCTGAATGCAAAGTGTGCCAAGCTTGCAGGTAAAAGTGGGAGGGCAGAAGGGAACCTTAGGTGAAGCACAGGTCAGGGTTGAAAAGGAGGGCAGGGAGAACCCTGTTACGTACCCCCGCAGGAAACCTGGGAATGACTCTAAGATGTTGGTCTGTGAGACGTGTGACAAAGGATACCATACCTTCTGCCTGACACCACCAATGGAGGAACTGCCTGCTCACTCTTGGAAGTGCAAGGTGAGTGTGCCCCAGTGCTGCCTTACTCTCCCTAATTCCACCTCCTGCAGTGCCCCAGGTTTCTCTGTTGGGACATGCCCTGTGCTCTTCTCCCGCCTTTGCATCTCTGTTGTCTGACTGGTGGCCATTTGGCTTGTTCCCTTCTGCTAGGCATGCCGGGTGTGCCGGGCCTGTGGGGCAGGCTCAGCTGAGCTGAATCCCAACTCTGAGTGGTTTGAGAACTACTCGCTCTGTCACCGCTGTCACAAAGCCCCGGGAGGACAGCCTGTCAGTTCTCGTGCTGAGCAGCACCCTCCGGTCTGTAGCAGGTAAGTGGTGTGGATTGGCAGAGATTGGGAGGGGGCCTGGGAGGTACTGAGATGGGCAGGGGTTGTGTTCAAGCAAACAGCCTTTGAGAGGAGGGCCCTCGGGTGAGCAGTACATTCCAGAGCATCCATGCCTCACCCCTGTGTGCTCTAGAGGGGTCAGTAGGTGATGCGAGTCGGCTTCCCGTGCCCTCTGCAGATTCTCACCCCCAGAGCCTGGCGCTACCCCCACTGATGAGCCCAGTAGTCTGTACATTGCGTGCCAAGGGCAGCCAAAGGGTGGACACGTGACCTCTATGCAACCCAAGGAACCGGGGCCCCTGCAATGTGAAGCCAAACCACTAGGTGAGTAGGGTTTGAGGGTTCCTGAAAGTAATCCCCTTCTATCCTGTGGCAAGGGCCAATCTCTGCTTTGCCCTGATCCTGTACTTGCTGTGGGGGTGCAGCTGAGCTAGGTAGGAGCAGATTGTGTTATGTCTGCAGGGAGAGAAGGGGCCCAACTTGAGCCCCAGTTGGAGGCCCCCCTAAATGAGGAGATGCCACTGCTGCCCCCACCTGAGGAGTCGCCCCTGTCCCCACCACCTGAGGACTCACCCACGTCCCCGCCGCCTGAGGCATCGCGCCTGTCCCCACCGCCTGAGGACTCACCCCTCTCTCCACCGCCTGAAGAATCTCCTCTGTCTCCCCCACCTGAGTCACCACCCTTCTCTTGCCCAGAGGACTCCCCCCCACAACCCCCACTTGATATACCCTTACCCCCACCACCTGAAGCATCACCCCTGTCCCCACCACTGGAGGAGTCTCCTCTGTCCCCTCCCCCTGAAGAATTGCCTACTTCCCCACCACCGGAAGCATCTCGCCTGTCTCCACCACCAGAAGAGTCACCCATGTCTCCGCCACCTGAAGAGTCACCCATGTCTCCGCCACCTGAGGCCTCTTGTCTGTTCCCACCATTTGAGGAGTCGCCCCTGTCCCCTCCACCCGAGGAATCTCCTCTCTCCCCGCCACCTGAGGCGTCACGCCTATCCCCACCACCTGAGGACTCACCCATGTCCCCACCACCTGAAGACTTGCCTATGTCCCCCCCGCCTGAGGTGTCACGCCTGTCCCCCCCACCAGAGGAGTCTCCCCTGTCACCGCCACCTGAGGAGTCTCCCACATCCCCTCCACCTGAGGCTTCACGCCTGTCTCCTCCACCTGAGGACTCCCCTACATCCCCGCCACCTGAAGACCCGCCTGCTTCCCCGCCTCCGGAGGACTTGCTCGTGTCCCTGCCGCTGGAGGAGTCACCGCTGTTGCCACTGCCTGAGGAACTGCAACTCTGCCCCCGGCCTGAGGAGCCACACCTGTCCCCTCAACCTGAGAAACCGCGCCTGTCTCCTGCACCCCAGGAGCCACGTCTGTCCCCTGCACCCCAGGAGCTGTGCCTGTCCCCTGCATCTGAGGAGCCACGCCTGTCCCCTGCACCCCAGCAGCCGTGCCTGTCCCCCGCATCTGAGGAGCCACGCCTGTCCCCCGCACCCCAGCAGCCGCACCTGTCCCCTGTGCCTGAGGAGCCACGCCTATCCCTTGTGCCCAAGGAGCTTCGCCTGTCCCCTGCACCCCAGGAGCCCTGCCTGTCCCCCGCGCCTCAGGAGCTGCACCTGTCCCTCATGCCCGAGGAGCCACATCTGTCCCTCGCATCCGAGGAACTACGCCTGTCTCCCCGGCCTGAGGAACCGCGCCTGTCCCCCCGGCCTGAGGAACCACACCTGTCCCCCCGGCCTGAGGAACCGCGCCTGTCCCCTCGGCCTGAGGAACCGCGCCTGTCCCCTCGGCCTGAGGAGCCATGCCTGTCCCCCCGGCCTGAGGAGCCATGCCTGTCCCCCCGGCCTGAGGAACCGCACCTGTCCCCTCAACCTGAGGAGCCCATTGAGGAGCCAGGCCTGTGCCCTGCATCTGAGGAATTGCCCTTATTCCTCCCACCCAGGGAGCCACCCTTATCCCCCGTGCTTGGAGAGCCGGCCCTGTCTGAGCCTGGGGAACCACCTCTGTCCCCTCTGCCTGAGGAGCTGCCGTTGTCCCCATCTGGGGAGCCATCTTTGTCACCTCGGCTGATGCCACCAGGTAAGGGGCACTTAGTACTCTGTTACTTTGGGACTGTCTTAACTCTTTATGGCACATCTAATCTAAGAGCCTCTCTTTTCCTCCAGATCCTCTTCCTCCTCCACTTTCACCCATCATCACAACTGTGGCCCCACCAGCCCTGTCTCCGTTGGGAGAGTTAGAGTACCCCTTTGATGCCAAAGGGGACAGTGACCCTGAGTCGCCACTGGCTGCCCCCATCCTGGAGACACCTATCAGCCCTCCACCGGAAGCTAACTGCACTGACCCTGAGCCTGTACCCCCTATGATCCTCCCCCCATCCCCAGGCTCCCCCATGGGACCGGCCTCTCCCATCCTGATGGAGCCCCTTCCCCCTCGTTCCCCACTCCTCCAGCATTCCCTGCCTCCCTCAAACTCACCTCCTTCCCAGTGCTCTCCTGCCCTTCCACTGTCGGTTCCTTCCCCCCTGAGTCCAATGGACAAGGCAGTGGAGGTCTCAGAAGAGGCTGAGCCACAGAAGATGGAGACTGAGAAAGCCCCAGAACCTGAGTGCCCAGCCTTGGAACCCAGCCCTACTAGTCCTCTTCCGTCTCCTCTGGGGAACCTTTCCTGCCCTGCCCCCAGCCCTGCCCCAGCCCTGGATGACTTCTGTGGCCTGGGGGAAGATACAGCCCCTCTGGATGGGACTGACACTCCTGGTTCACAGCCAGAGGCTGGACAGACCCCTGGCAGTTTGGCTAGTGAACTTAAGGGTTCCCCTGTGCTCCTGGACTCTGAGGAGCTGGCCCCTGTGACCCCTATGGAGGTCTATGGCCCAGAATGCAAGCAGGCAGGGCAGGGCTCACCCTGTGAAGAGCAAGAGGAGCCACGTGCACCAGTGGCCCCGACCCCACCTACTCTCATCAAATCCGACATCGTTAATGAGATCTCCAATCTGAGCCAGGGCGATGCCAGTGCCAGTTTTCCTGGCTCAGAGCCCCTGCTGGGCTCTCCAGATCCTGAGGGGGGTGGCTCCCTGTCCATGGAGTTGGGGGTATCTACAGACGTTAGTCCAGCCCGAGATGAGGGCTCCCTGCGGCTCTGTACCGACTCGCTGCCAGAGACTGATGACTCGCTATTGTGTGATGCTGGGACAGCTATTGGAGGAGGCAAAGCCGAGGGGGACAAGGGGAGGCGGCGCAGCTCCCCAGCTCGTTCCCGCATCAAACAGGTGAGGGGCTATCCGGCCGCTGGATGTGTTTGATGTCCCGTCACTGTCAGAGGTACGGTTCTGTCACTCACTGATACCTTCCCACCTGACTTATTGAATCCTGGGTTCTCAGAGGGAGAAGGCAGTGGCACCCCACTCCAGTACTCTTGCCTGGAAAATCCCATGGACGGAGGAGCCTGGTGGGCTGCAGTCCATGGCGTCGCTAAGAGTCAGACACGACCGAGCGACTTCACTTTCACTTTTCACTTTCATCCATTGAAGAAGGAAATGGCAACCCACTCCAGTGTTCTTGCCTGGTGAATCTCAAGGACGGGGGAGTCTGGTGGGCTGCTATGGGGTCGCATAGAGTCGGACACAACTGAAGTGACTTAGCAGCAGCAGGTTCTCAGAGATCCTTGAATTCATCTTGGGTTCTTGGTTACTCAGTCAATAGAATCGGTACTAGAAACTCAGATCTCTCAAGCTAGTCTTTTTTCTTACTATACAGTACCATGTTGGCCACTCTTTCTTGGAAGATCAGGAGTGGTTTGGACCAGAGCTACCTCCCTGTTGCTACTCTAGAGTTTGGGCTTCCTCCCTGGCCCTGACTGGGAAGCTTGGACTTTGTTACCTGCCATACCCTGTCCCTTTGTCTCTTCTCTTGCCTCTAAGCCTATGGACCCCACCTGTTAGCTCTCTACTCCTCCTGTAATTACCTGTTTCCTTCACTCAGGGTCGCAGCAGTAGTTTCCCAGGGAGACGCCGGCCACGTGGAGGAGCACATGGAGGACGTGGGAGAGGACGGGCCCGGCTAAAATCAACTACTTCTTCCATTGAGACTCTGGTAGTAAGGAGAGGCCTCCCATCCCCCAAACATGCTTCAGCTGGCCCCGTCAAGATTAAACACCCTTTAAGTCCTGCCAGTCCCCTGCACGCTCTGCCTGCCTGCTAGCCTAGGGCCTGTCCAGCTATGTCTGTGCTCCTTCTGTCCTCTTGGCCCCCAGGCTTCTCTGAAATGTGATGTTGGGCTGAGGCCCAATTTGGGAGCTGGGGTGTTCTTCTGCTTCTTAGTCCTGGTTCCTGGCCTTCATCTTAGCCGGGGGTTTATGCCGCCTTCCCCCAACACCAAAGAGGAAAGCAGCTTAGTCGGGGCAGATTTAGCTGCCTCACTTTGCACAACTCTCTGCCTATAAGGTTGCTGATATCGATAGCTCTCCCAGCAAGGAGGAAGAAGACGATGATGATGATACCATGCAAAATACTGTGGTTCTCTTCTCCAACACAGACAAATTTGTGCTAATGCAGGTACCGTACTTGACTCAAGTAGTCCCATCTTCAGCAGTAAGACCTGGCAGACCGAACGCCAGGATGGCATTTGGATACATGTGTTTTGGTGGGAGGGTAAATGAGGAAAACCAGAGACCTACTTTTCGGAATACTAGAAAATGAGCTTGACACTGAACTGGGAGCTGGGAATGTAGCAGTGAAAAAGGCAGGAACGATTTCTGCTCTATTGAAGCTCCTAGTCTAGGGAACGTATAATCTTGAAGCTACAGAATTTGTCGTGTATGTTACTGTAATCCCCATCAGTCTTCACCCACCTTTTCTTTCACTTCTCATTACCTCTATCCACGGTAGGCTGTATCATTTCAGATTACCCGATCAGACGAACAAGGCAGGCTAGCAAGGAGCAGGGTCCCGTGATGGCTTGCTGTGCCCTAGCGCAGGGATAGGCTTTTGGTTCTCTGACTCCCTCCTGTGAGATGAGCATCGTGGTCGGTCACGGGGACTGAGTGGTGCTGAGGCTGTGAGGCGGGACACGGGTCTCTGTGTGTCTCCCTAGGACATGTGTGTGGTGTGTGGCAGCTTTGGCCGGGGGGCAGAGGGCCACCTCCTTGCCTGTTCCCAGTGCTCTCAGTGCTACCACCCCTACTGTGTCAACAGCAAGGTGAGTTCAGAGCCCCAGAGATCTGGTCTGGGGAGTGGGGTCAGTTACTGCTCATCCTAGGTCTCTTTCCTGGCCACTCTACTTAAAGTGGCCATTGGTCATGGAACTTGTTCATCAATTTCCAGTGGCTATCAAATTCATCTTGGGAAAAATGTTTTGGAAACCATAGTGGTCTAATGAGTTTCTTTGTTACAGATCATGACTTACTGGTATAATTGAGTACATTGTAAAAATTGTGATAACTTTTCTAGTAGAAAACATGGTCTGGATATAAAATATAAAATCAGAACCAAACACATGTCCACAAAGAGAAAGCCGTGTTTTTGACTCAAGCATGATCAGTCATTTTGGGGTTTTCATTAACATTTAGAACTTGTCCACTGCTAACATTCACTGACTTGCAGCAGTAGCAGGTTCTACATGTTCAAGAAAAGCTGGGGGAAATACCACCTGGGTAGTGAAAGATCTTAACAAGGCAGTGGCTGGGTGAGGCTGTTCTTTGATCAGTGGAGATCCCTGGAAGCCTAAGTTTACGAGCCACTGTTTTAGGGGTGAGGGTGCTCCGTGTATCTTCCCTGTGCTCAAATGAAGGCCTGGCCTGGGTACGGGGGTCCTCCAGCCCCACCTGTGTAAGTCCCAGCACCCCTGGAGAGGTCTGCCCTGCCCTCTGCATCACCCCCTGAGGAATTGCCGTCTCCTGCACCAGATCACCAAGGTGATGCTGCTGAAGGGCTGGCGTTGTGTGGAGTGCATCGTGTGCGAGGTGTGTGGCCAGGCCTCAGACCCCTCCCGCCTCCTGCTCTGTGATGACTGTGACATTAGCTACCACACGTACTGCCTGGACCCCCCACTGCTCACCGTGCCCAAGGGTGGCTGGAAGTGCAAGTGGTAAGGAGACTAGCAACTTCAGGTGGGCCTGACATGTTAAGAGTGAGTATGATGTTGAACACATGGCTGAGGCTGGGTTTAGAAGGCCAGGCTGGTCTGGGTGCTCTGGGTAGGTCAGGTGTTGAGGGTCTGTCTTTCTGCCCCCACCAGGTGTGTGTCTTGTATGCAGTGTGGGGCCGCCTCCCCTGGCTTCCACTGTGAGTGGCAGAATAGTTACACACACTGCGGGCCCTGTGCCAGCCTGGTGACCTGCCCTATCTGTCATGCCCCCTACGTGGAGGAGGACCTGCTGATCCAGTGTCGCCACTGTGAACGGTGAGGGTGCCCGTCTCCCCCAGATAGGCCTCCCCGCCCCATTTTCAGCCTTGCGTTGTTTCTGTTCACCTCCTCCTGTCTCCTTTCAACCAGGTGGATGCATGCTGGCTGTGAGAGCCTCTTCACAGAGGATGATGTGGAGCAGGCAGCTGATGAGGGCTTCGACTGTGTCTCCTGCCAGCCTTACGTGGTCAAGCCTGCTGGTGAGTCCCGGGTGCTAGGGAGCGGGAGGAGGGGTCAGCGCAGGGGTGCCTTGCTCTGGGCCAGAGCCTCCAGCTGTTTGTCCTCTCCACAGCGCCTGTCGCGCCTCCAGAGTTGGTACCTATGAAGGTGAAAGAGCCTGGTGAGTCACAATAAATCTGAATGCCAGTGCCCGAGAAGACCCTTAGACACTTAGTCCAGCTCCAGTCCTCCAATTTTATCTCATTTTTCACAGAAAAAAGGCTAAGACCCAGGGATGTTGAGTGACCTGCCCAAGGTCACCCTGTAGGTCAGTGGTGAAGTTGTGGTGACACTCACGGCCTCTAGGTTCCTGGCAGAATTCCATTCACCAGCCAACATGGCCTTTGTACAGCCAGACTCTCATCTTTAGAGAGCTTCTGAACTCTGCTCTTTTTCCTTAATGAAGAAGCTCTGCCACCTCCATCCATCATGATGTAGGCACTGCTCCTGGCATCTGGGGCACTATGAGCTGGCATTCGGCAAGGAGGGGCCCTCCTTGGTCCACATAGCCAGAGAATATATTCGGTGACCTGAGGGTTCATCAGGAGCAGAGTCCAGCTTCAGCAGCCGCTGCCTCTCAGACCCCCTCGGGTCACTGCAAGAGCACTCAGGCCTCAGCTGGTGCCCGTCGGTGGTCTCTCCTCTGTAGCCCTCAGACCCCAGTCTGGACTTCAGTCTGTCTCTCATTGCTCTTGTCCCAGCTAGGGACTTAGGCAGAAACTCAGAGTCCCAGTTTCCCTGGGGCTCCATGGGGTCACATGCTTCCCCCTCTTTGTGCAGAGCCCCAGTACTTTCGCTTCGAGGGCGTGTGGCTGACAGAAACGGGCATGGCGGTGCTGCGTAACCTGACCATGTCGCCTCTGCACAAGCGGCGTCAGAGGCGTGGACGGCCCGGCCTCCCAGGTGAGGCGGGGCTGGAGGGGGCCGAGCCTTCAGAGGTCCTGGGCCCTGATGACAAGAAGGATGGTGACCTGGACACGGACGAGCTGCTCAAGGCTGAAGGTCAGCCTAGGGGTCTCGGGGAGCACCAGAGTTCTGGGAGCATGCCTGTGAGAGTTGTTGGGTCAGGGCAGCATTGTCACTCCCAGTCACCCTTGGGCCCCTGTGGGTCTTGTCCGATGGCTCTGTGGCAGCGAACTCGGCTGTCTGTTCTTTTTTTTTTTTGCCTGTGTTGTGTCTTTGTTGCTGCATGTGAACTTTCTCTAGTTGCTGTGAGTAGGGGCTACTCTGTAGTTGCAGTAGACAGGCTTCTCATTGTGGTGGCTTCTCTTGTTGCAGAGCATGGGCCCTAGGGTGTGCGGGTTTTAGTAGTTGTGGCTCACAGGCTTAGTTGCTCCTTGGTGTGTGGAATCTTCCTGGACCAGGGATCAAACCCATGTCCCCTGCATTGGCAGGCAGATTCTTAACCACTGGACCATCTGGGGAGGAGTCCCCAGTTCTCAGTTCTTAACTGACAGGATGACAGGGTTCAAAGGGTCCAAGCCTCTGACCTGTCTCCATCTCTTTTGTCTCCACACACAGGTAGTGTGGAGCACATGGAGTGTGAAATTAAACTGGAGGGTCCTGTCAGCCCTGATGGAGAGCCTGGCAAAGAGGAGACCGAGGAGAGCAAAAAACGCAAACGCAAACCCTATCGGCCTGGTGAGGCCCTGGGATGTGGGTGGGATGGTGAGGGGCAGCTTACCAGGTCCCCAGCGGCTTCTCAGCCTCAGCTCTGCCTCCTTACAGGCATCGGTGGTTTCATGGTGCGACAGCGGAAATCCCACACACGTGTGAAAAAAGGGCCTGCAGCACAGGCGGAGGTGTTGAGTGGGGATGGGCAGCCCGACGAGGGTGAGACGGGTGAGGGCTCCAGTGGGGCCTGGGAGAAGGTGGGGCTCGCAGGACCCGTGGGACACTGCCGGGGAGGCCGGGGGCAGGGGTGCTCTCAAAGGGTCAAGGAGGTAGTGGGCCCAGTTGGTGTCGGGGGAGAATAGGCAGAAAGTGTCCCCAGGCTAACCTGGCTGGGGGCAGCATGCTCACAGTCCCCAGAGAGGCTGACCCTCCTGTTGGGTCCTCAGTGTTGCCTGCCGACCTGCCTGCCGAGGGCTCTGTGGACCAGAGCTTAGCCGATGGGGATGAGAAGAAGAAGCAGCAGCGGCGAGGGCGCAAGAAGAACAAACTGGAGGACATGTTCCCTGCTTACCTGCAGGTGGGTCTTAGGCTCTGAGGGCCACTGGCCAGGCTCCTGGCCCGCAGGGCCTGAGAAAGCCTGTTTCTTTCCACCTCCTCCCACAGGAAGCCTTCTTTGGGAAGGAGCTGCTAGACCTGAGCCGGAAGGCCCTGTTTGCAGTTGGCGTGGGCCGGCCAAGCTTTGGATTGGGAACCCCCAAAGCCAAGGGCGATGGAGGCTCAGAGAGGAAGGAGCTCCCGACCTCACAGAAAGGTCAGTCATGTGGGGGTAAGGTAGTCTGAAGGGGTCCAACCTCACTTTGTACTTGGAAGCTGGTAAAAGATTTTGGTGGGGAATGGGCTGGTCTCTAGGAGTTGAGGGTTGGCCAAGGGCTCTGGCCTTGGTGCTGGGGTCCTGTTCTGGGCATCTCTGATTGAAGTGGGGCTGTTGCTCATAGGAGATGATGGTCCGGATGTTGCAGATGAAGAATCCCGTGGCCCTGAGGGCAAGGCTGATACACCAGGTGAGGGCTTCTGGGAGGACTGGGTGCCATCTTGGTTTTGCTTCTGTCAACCTGTTCTGCCCCTGAGCACCATCAAGGTTGGAGGCTGGAAAGTGTTTCAGGCCTTTTGTGGTCCTTGTCAGAGTGGCAAGTGTGGTGGCTCTACACCGACTTTAGCTGATGGGCTTTTCTTGGCAATTGCAGGACCTGAGGATGGTGGCATAAAGGCATCCCCAGTGCCCAGTGACCCTGAGAAGCCAGGCACCCCGGGTGAAGGGATGCTTAGCTCTGACTTAGACAGGATTCCCACAGAAGGTGAGGCTGGGACCCATACTCTGCATGTATAAGGGTCCTCTCTTCTGCCTGAGGGACTCATTTATATTGCTCCTCTGGTGGGGAGTCATGCGCACCTTCCCTGGTATCCCCTGAGCCCTAGTCTTCCTCAGCAGCATCTTTCCTTGATCCCTCACAGAACTGCCTAAGATGGAATCCAAGGACCTGCAGCAGCTTTTCAAGGACGTTCTGGGTTCCGAACGAGAGCAGCATCTGGGTTGCGGAACCCCTGGCCTGGACGGCAGCCGGACACCGCTGCAGAGGCCCTTTCTTCAAGGTGAGCCGATGGGGGTGGTTTGAAGACTGGGTGGGCAGGTATCAAGCCTGCCTCCAGACCGGGCCGCTTGCTCCCTCTCTCTGATCCTATGCTTCTTGTAGGTGGACTCCCTTTGGGCAATCTCCCCTCCAACAGCCCAATGGACTCTTACCCGGGCCTCTGCCAGTCCCCATTCCTGGATTCTAGGTTGGTATTTGTGCTTAACCTCTGTGGGCAGTCCCTTCCCTCCAGTGGGGCCACGCTGGGGGCGGGAACATTGGACTCTCGGGTGCTGCTGTGGCAACCCCTCCCTCCTTCTGCTGCCTTGCTAGTGACTGTCCTCTGTTGGGGCAGGGCAGTAGCCTGGGGACTCTGGGAGGTTTGTCTGGGGTGGGGCTTGGCATCCCTGCCCTCTGTGACTCTCTGCCCCTGCGCCCCAGGGAGCGCGGGGGCTTCTTTAGCCCGGAACCCGGTGAGCCAGACAGCCCCTGGACAGGCTCGGGGGGCACCACGCCCTCCACCCCCACCACCCCCACCACGGAGGGTGAGGGCGACGGGCTCTCCTATAATCAGCGGAGTCTTCAGCGCTGGGAGAAGGACGAGGAGTTGGGCCAGCTCTCCACCATCTCACCTGTGCTGTACGCCAATATTAACTTCCCCAGTCTCAAGCAGGATTACCCAGGTACCTGTGGGACAGAGCAAGGGAGACAGCCTACAACACGACCAGCGCAGGGGTCACCTGCCAGTTCTCCTCTCACACGTCGTCTCTGTCCTCCAGACTGGTCAAGCCGCTGCAAACAAATCATGAAGCTGTGGAGAAAAGTTCCAGCTGCTGATAAAGCCCCCTACCTGGTGAGACAGAAGGAGCCTGGAGTGGCGTGGGAAATGAGTCATGGGCGGCGTGTCTTCGGGAAGGTCACCCTCATTTCTTCTACTCCCCACTTTCATAGCAGCTGGGCCAGTAGGGGTCGGCTTCTGGGTGGGGAGTGTGAGGGCATGGTGAGGGAGTGGGACTGGGCTTGAGACTGAGTCCCAGCCTCAGGCTGTGTCCTCTGTTCCTCAGCAAAAGGCCAAAGATAACCGGGCAGCTCACCGCATCAACAAGGTGCAGAAGGTGAGCGGGCTCAGGGTGCCCGGGGGCATCCAAGTCTGGTTGTGGGGCAGCCTCCCTGCAGGTGGGGGTCAGAGGGCCTGCCCGCAGCAGCCTGACTGTTGTCTACCTGGTTTCCTCCTGTAGCAGGCTGAGAGCCAGATCAACAAGCAGACCAAGGTGGGCGACATGGCCCGCAAGACTGACCGACCGGCCCTACATCTCCGCATTCCCCCCCAGCCAGGGGCCCTGGGCAGTCCGCCTCCCGCTGCTGCCCCCACCATTTTCATTGGCAGCCCCACTCCCCCCGCCGGCTTGTCTACCTCTGCGGACGGGTTCCTGAAGCCGCCGGCAGGCACGGTGCCCGGCCCCGACTCGCCTGGTGAGCTCTTCCTCAAGCTCCCGCCCCAGGTGCCCGCCCAAGTGCCTTCGCAGGACCCCTTTGGACTGGCCTCTGCCTATGCTCTGGAGCCCCGCTTCCCCACAGCACCACCCACCTACCCTCCCTATCCTAGTCCGACTGGGGCCCCTGCACCGCCCCCGACGCTGGGTGCCTCATCTCGTCCTGGGACTGGCCAGCCAGGGGAGTTCCACACTACCCCACCTGGCACCCCCCGACACCAGCCCTCCACGCCTGACCCCTTCCTCAAACCCCGCTGCCCCTCCCTGGACAACCTGGCTGTGCCTGAGAGCCCAGGGGGAGGGGGAGGCAAGGCTGCTGAGCCTCTGCTGTCGCCCCTGCCTTTCGGGGAGTCTCGGAAGGCCCTGGAGGTGAAGAAGGAAGAGCTTGGGGGATCCTCTCCGAGCTATGGGCCCCCAAACCTGGGCTTTGTTGACTCTCCCTCCTCAGGCCCCCACCTGGGTGGCCTGGAGTTAAAGGCACCTGATGTTTTCAAAGCCCCCCTGACCCCTCGGGCATCTCAGGTAGAGCCCCAGAGCCCGGGCTTGGGCCTAAGGCCCCAGGAGCCACCCCCTGCCCAGGCTTTGGCCCCTTCTTCTCCCAGCCACTCGGACATCTTTCGCCCTGGTCCCTACCCTGACCCCTATGCCCAACCCCCGCTGACCCCTCGGCCCCAACCCCCACCACCTGAGAGCTGCTGTGCCCTGCCTCCCCGCTCACTGCCCTCTGACCCTTTCTCCCGAGTGCCCGCCAGTCCCCAGTCCCAGTCCAGCTCCCAGTCCCCATTAACACCCCGTCCTCTGTCTGCTGAGGCTTTCTGCCCATCCCCTGTTACCCCTCGCTTCCAATCCCCTGACCCTTATTCCCGTCCACCCTCGCGCCCTCAGTCCCGGGATCCATTTGCCCCATTGCATAAGCCCCCCCGCCCCCAGCCCTCTGAAGTTGCCTTCAAGGCTGGGCCTCTAGCCCACACTCCGCTGGGGGCTGGGGGTTTCCCAGCAGCCCTGCCCTCAGGGCCAGCAGGTGAGCTCCATGCCAAGGTCCCAAGTGTGCAACCCCCCAATTTTGCGCGGTCCCCTGGGACCAGTGCATTTGTGGGCACCCCTTCTCCCATGCGTTTCACTTTCCCTCAGGCGGTCGGGGAGCCTCCCCTAAAGCCCCCTGTCCCTCAGCCTGGTCTCCCTCCACCCCATGGGATCAACAGCCATTTTGGGCCCGGCCCTACCATGGGCAAGCCTCAAAGCACAAACTACGCAGTAGCCGCAGGGAACTTCCGCCCATCGGGCAGCCCCCTGGGGCCCAGCAGCGGGCCCACAGGAGAGGGCTACGGGCCATCCCCGCTGCGCCCCCCGTCAGTCCTTCCCCAGCCCGCACCCGACGGGCCCCTCCCCTGCCTGCCCCATGGGGCCGCACCCCGGGCAGGCATCACCTCTCCGGTCGAGAAGCGAGAAGACCCAGGGGCTGGCACGGGCAGCTCTTTGGCAGCACCTGAGCTTTCAGGTACCCAGGACCCAGGCATGTCTGGCCTCAGTCAGACAGAACTAGAGAAGCAGCGACAGGTGGGTCGACATCTCTGTTTGTGGGCCAGCCCTTTGGGCTTTGGTGCTCGTCCAGTGGACTTACTGTCTTGTCTGTACTCTGCACAGCGCCAGCGACTGCGGGAGCTATTGATTCGGCAACAGATGCAGCGCAACACCCTTCGGCAGGAGAAGGAGACTGCGGCAGCTGCTGGAGCAGTGGGACCCCCAGGCAGCTGGGGTGCTGAGCCGAGTAGCCCCGCATTTGAGCAGCTGGGTCGAGGCCAGACCCCCTTTGCTGGGACCCAGGTAGGTAGAGTGGCAAGGGGTGGTGGATCCAAGATGCAGAAGGTGGCCGCACTTTCATCTACCCTCATCTTTCCTAGGACAAGAGCAGCCTTGTGGGGCTGCCCCCAAGCAAGCTGGGTGGCCCCATCCTGGGGCCAGGGGCTTTCCCCAGTGATGACCGACTCTCCCGGCCACCTCCACCAGCCACCCCTTCCTCTATGGATGTTAACAGCCGGTGAGGCTCCTGGGCTTCCCTCGGGGAAAAATCAAGGGAGTCTATTATATCCAGTGTGCACTGCCCCTGATTTTCCTGTCTCTCTAATCCTCAGCATCACTTTCTTTTCTTCCCCATTCCTTCCCCCTCACTGCATTAACTTTTTCCTTCTTTAGGGAAGCCCATGTTCTAGCTCTTTTTTCATTCTGATTTTATCTTACTACTGCATATACTTCCAGGCAATTGGTGGGGGGCTCCCAAGCCTTCTATCAGCGAGCACCGTATCCTGGGTCCCTGCCCTTACAGCAGCAGCAGCAGCAGCAACTGTGGCAGCAGCAGCAGCAGGCAACAGCAGCAGCTTCCATGCGACTTACCATGTCTGCGCGCTTTCCCTCAACTCCTGGGCCTGAACTTGGCCGCCAAACCCTAGGTTCCCCTTTGGCTGGAATTTCCAACCGCCTGCCTGGCCCTGGTGAACCAGTGCCTGGCCCAGCTGGTCCTGCCCAGTTCATTGAGTTGCGGCACAATGTACAGAAAGGACTCGGACCGGGGGGGCCTCCATTTCCCGGTCAGGGCCCTCCACAGAGACCCCGTTTTTACCCTGTAACTGAGGATTCCCACCGACTGGCCCCTGAAGGGCTTCGTGGCCTAGCAGTCTCAGGCCTTCCTCCACAGAAACCTTCAGCCCCACCAGCTCCTGAACTGAACAACAGCCTCCATCCAACGCCCCACACCAAGGGTCCCAACCTGCCCACTGGCTTGGAGCTAGTCAGCCGGCCCCCCTCCAGCACTGAGCTTGGCCGCCCCCCTCCTCTGGCCCTGGAAGCTGGAAAACTACCTTGTGAGGATCCTGAGCTGGATGATGACTTTGATGCCCACAAGGCCTTGGAGGACGATGAGGAGCTTGCTCACCTGGGCCTAGGTGTGGATGTGGCCAAGGGAGACGATGAGCTGGGCACTCTGGAAAACCTAGAGACCAATGATCCCCACCTCGATGACCTGCTCAATGGGGATGAGTTTGACCTGCTGGCCTATACTGACCCTGAGCTGGACACTGGGGACAAGAAGGACATCTTCAATGAGCATCTGAGGCTGGTGGAGTCGGCCAATGAAAAGGCTGAACGAGAGGCTCTGTTGCGAGGGGTAGAGCCAGTACCCTTGGGCCCTGAGGAGCGCCCTCCCCCAGCCGCTGATGCGCCTGAGCCCCGTCTGGCGTCAGGGCTTCCCGAGGTGAAGCCCAAGGTGGAGGAGGGTGGGCGCCACCCTTCCCCTTGCCAGTTTACCATTACCACCCCCAAGGCAGAGCCAGCACCTGTCACCACTTCCCTAGGCCTGGGGGTGAAGCCAGGTCAGAGTGTGACGGGCAGCCGGGACACTCGAATGGGCACAGGACCTTTTTCTAGCAGTGGGCACACAGCTGAGAAGGTCCCCTTTGGGACCACAGGAGGACCACCAGCTCACCTGCTGACGCCCAGCCCACTGAGTGGCCCGGGAGGGTCCTCCCTACTGGAAAAGTTTGAGCTAGAGAGTGGGGCCCTGACTTTGCCTGGTGGACATGCATCTGGGGATGAGCTGGACAAGATGGAGAGCTCACTGGTAGCCAGTGAGTTACCCCTGCTCATTGAGGATCTGTTGGAACATGAGAAGAAAGAGCTGCAGAAGAAGCAGCAGCTTTCAGCGCAGCTGCAGCCTGTGCAGCAGCAGCAGCCCCAGCAGCATTCCCTGCTCTCCACCCCAGGCCCTGCCCAGGCTGTGTCTTTGCCCCATGAGGGCTCTTCTCCCAATTTGGCTGGCCCTCAACAGCAGCTTTCCCTGGGACTTGGAGGCTCCCGACAGCCAGGCTTGGCCCAACCATTGATGCCCACCCAGCCACCAGCTCATGCCCTCCAGCAGCGCCTGGCTCCATCCATGGCCATGGTATCCAACCAAGGGCATATGCTAAGTGGGCAGCATGGGGGACAGGCAGGCTTGGTGCCCCAGCAGAACCCACAGCCGGTGCTGGCACAGAAACCCATGGGTACCATGCCACCGTCCATGTGCATGAAACCACAGCAGCTGGCAATGCAGCAGCAGTTGGCTAACAGCTTTTTCCCAGATACAGGTAATCTCATCTTGGGGGAGAGACTGGCTTAGTAACTCAGGAGTGATCACGGTTACCACTAACTGAATTCTCTCTGAGGCTGCAGCCCCAAGATACTCCCTAATTAAAGGAGACCGGACACAGAGAGTGGTGTAGGCAGAAACACTGTAGCTTTTAAGGGAGAATAGTGCCTGGTATCTAGCAGGTGTTCAGATGTTTGAGTGAATGAACAGAATGGACACCTGAAGTCTGATTAGCAGAGTCCTTATAGCTGTGGTGAGACCCAGAGCTTAGGACTTGGAGCAGAGTGGTGCGAGAAGTAGTTGGCCTGGTAAAAGATGTAGTGAGACTCAGTGGCAGGAAAGTCAGGTATATTTGGAGACCATGAGTGGACTGCTTAGGCTGGGGTAGGCTTTGTGGAAGGAAGTGAGTGGGCACTGCCGTAAACTTTGGAGAGGTGAGGTGGGGGCCCAGATTGAAGAAGACCTCAAATTATAATAGTATCTATTGAATAATGACTGCTAAACACTGTGCTGAGCACTTTGCATTTACTGTGTGATATAATCATCACAACAAAAACATTAAGTAGGTACCATTATTATTTCTTTTTAACTTAATTTTGTATTGGGGTATAGTTGGTTGACAATGTGAGAGCATCAGGTGAACAGCTAAGGGACTCAGCCATACATATACATGCATCCATTCTCCCCCAAAGTCCCCTCCCATCTCGGCCACCACATAACATTGAGCAGAGTTCTGTGTGCTATACAGTAGGTCCTTGTTGGTTATCCATTTAAAATATAGCAGTGTGTACATGTAATAGGTACTATTATTATCTTATAGAAAAGGAAACTGAGGCAGAAAGATTAACTCGCTCGATATCCTACAACTAACAGTTGGAATTTGAAGCCTGGCCCTCATATCCTTTTAATTGTTTTACCACCTCAGAATAACCAGGCGGAGGTGTTTGGTTAATCTTCTTAAAAGTAAGGAGTCAGTTAAGCTTTCTGAGTAGTGGAGAAATATGCAGTGTATAAGATTTTAGAATGATTTGGTGTCTGCTTGTTTCTCTTTTTCTACCCAGTGTCCTGGACAGGCAGAAGAGTGGTTTGTAGGTGGTGTGTGTTGTGGCCAAAGCAACTCTGGCATTGGGCTTTGGCACTCTGCCCACATCTTGGGTTCTTGGGCTGCACTTAGTTGTCCTAAGAACATGACATTTTTTTTTTTAAGAACATGACTTTTGAAGAATGCTTTCTAGGTCATAAAGTAAACTCGTATTCTGGTCATATTTGATCTTCTCAGTAGCTCCGTGAGATAAGCAGACTAAGGAATCATGATCTCTGTCAAATAGAAGAATAAACTGAGGCTCATAGAGGTGAAATGACTTTAATACATTGGTTCAGTAAATATTTACTGAGTACCTTTTCCTGACACCATGCAAGGTGAATAATAGAATTGAGTCACCTATGCTACCTGGCTCCTAGTCCAGTGGTCTTTCCACCATGCCATGTCATTGTTCTGCTTGGCTTGGTGGAAGTCAAGGAGTTGCAACACCAGACATTGACCTCAATGCCAGGCTCACTTGGCTCTTCTGTCTCTAGACCTGGACAAATTCGCTGCAGAAGATATCATTGATCCTATTGCAAAGGCCAAGATGGTGGCTTTGAAAGGCATCAAGAAGGTGATGGCTCAGGGCAGCATTGGAGTGGCACCTGGTATGAACAGGTAAGATGTATGGGGTGGGAGCATTGGCTTTTTCCTTTTCCAGTCCTTCCCCTGTTCTTCGTGATCCTCCTTCCTACTTGTCCCACCTCTTTGCCCTTCAACTTTCCCCATCACTAACTCATCCTCTTTGCATTGGCGGACTCCAGGCAGCAAGTGTCCCTGCTAGCTCAGAGGCTCTCAGGGGGGCCCGGCAGTGATCTGCAGAACCACGTGGCAGCTGGGAGTGGCCAGGTAAATGGTCTGGTGGGAGCAGGAACTTGGCTCCTATGCCTTTGAGCCACCCTTCTTAGGGCCTGGTACAGAACAATGACCCTTCAACAATCTTTCTCATCCCAGGAGCGGGGTGCCGGTGACTCCTCCCAGCCTCGTCCCAATCCACCCACTTTTGCCCAGGGAGTGATCAGTGAGTATGGTGATGGGGAGGAATGTGCAAGGAAGTGGCTTGGGGAAAGAGGGGTTTGGATCCCCTGACACCCGTCCACTTCCTTTCCCAGATGAGGCTGACCAGCGGCAGTATGAGGAGTGGCTGTTCCATACCCAGCAGCTCCTACAAATGCAACTGAAGGTGCTAGAGGAGCAGATAGGGGTGCACCGCAAGTCCCGGAAAGCCCTGTGTGCCAAGCAGCGCACTGCCAAGAAGGCTGGCCGGGAGTTCCCCGAGGCTGATGCTGAGAAGCTGAAGCTGGTTACAGAACAACAGAGCAAGATCCAGAAACAGCTGGATCAGGTAGGGAAGGCAGACTTCAGCTTAGCAACCAGGAACCTGGGAAGAAGGGTGGCACAGGTGGGTAGCCTCCCTGCTGACCTCCCTGACCTTCCTGTGTTAGGTCCGGAAGCAGCAGAAGGAGCACACTAACTTAATGGCAGAATATCGGAATAAGCAGCAGCAGCAGCAACAGCAGCAGCAGCAGCAGCAGCAGCAGCACTCAGCCGTACTTGCCCTTAGCCCTTCCCAGAGTCCCCGGCTACTCACCAAGCTTCCTGGTCAGCTGCTCCCAGGCCATGGGCTGCAGGCACCTCAGGGGCCCCCTGGGGGGCAAGCTGCAGGTCTTCGCCTGACCCCCGGGGGCATGGCCCTACCTGGACAGCCTGGTGGCCCCTTCCTAAACACCACCCTGGCCCAACAGCAGCAACAGCAACATTCTGGTGGAGCTGGGGCCCTGGCTGGCCCCTCAGGGGGCTTTTTCCCTGGCAACCTTGCTCTTCGAGGCCTGGGACCTGACTCGAGGCTTTTACAGGAAAGGCAGCTGCAGCTCCAACAGCAGCGCATGCAGCTGGCCCAGAAACTGCAACAGCAGCAGCAGCAGCATCTCCTAGGACAGGTGGCAATCCAGCAGCAACAGCAGCAGGGCCCGGGAGTACAGGCAAACCAGGCTCTGGGTCCCAAGCCCCAGGGCCTTCTGCCTCCCAGCAGCCACCAGGGCCTCTTGGTCCAGCAGCTGTCCCCCCAACCACCCCAGGGGCCCCAGGGCATGCTGGGCCCTGCCCAGGTGGCAGTATTGCAGCAGCAGCAACCACACCCTGGAGCTTTGGGCCCCCAGGGCCCTCACAGACAGGTGCTCCTGACCCAGCCGCGGGTGCTAAGTTCTCCCCAGATGGCACAGCAGGGTCAGGGCCTAATGGGACACCGGCTGGTCACATCCCAGCAGCAGCAACAGCACCAACAGCAAGGATCCATGGCCGGGCTTTCCCATCTTCAGCAGGGTCTGATGCCACACAATGGGCAGCCCAAACTGGGTGCTCAGCCCATGGCTGCCTTGCAGCAACAACAGTTGCAACAGCAGCAGCAGCAGCAACTTCAACAACACCAACAACTTCAACAACAGCAGCAGCAACAGCAGCTACAACAACAGCAGCAGCAGTTACAACAGCAGCAGCAGCAGCAGCAGCAGCAGTTACAACAGCAGCAGCAGCAGCAGCAACAGCAGCTTCAACAGCAGCAGCAGCAGCTGCAACAGCAGCAGCAGCAGCTTCAACAGCAGCAGCAGCAGCAGCTTCAACAACAGCAGCAGCAGCAGCAGCTTCAACAGCAGCAGCAGCAACAGCAGCTTCAACAGCAGCAGCAGCAACAGCAGCTTCAACAGCAGCAGCAG
>NW_024080625.1:518766-563164 GCF_014754425.2 Oryx dammah
AGCTTCAACAGCAGCAGCAGCAACAGCAGCTTCAACAGCAGCAGCAGATGGGCCTCTTGAGCCAGAGTCGAGCTTTACTGTCTCCTCAACAACAGCAGCAGCAGCAGCAACAGATGACACTTGGCCCTGGCGTGCCAGCCAAGCCTCTGCAACACTTTTCTAGCCCCGGAGCCCTGGGCCCAACCCTCATCCTAACGGGCAAGGAACAAAGCATCGTAGAGACGGCTCTTCCTTCAGAGGCCAGTGAGGGGCCCTCCACACATCAGGGAGGGCCCTTACCAATGGGGACTGTACCAGAGTCCGTGGCCACTGAACCAGGAGAGGTGAAGCCCTCACTGTCTGGGGACTCACAACTCCTGCTTGTCCAGCCCCAGGCCCAGCCTCAGCCCAATCCTCTGCAGCTGCAGCCACCTCTGAGGCTCCCAGGACAACAGCAGCCACCAGTTAACTTGCTCCACACAGCAGGCGCAGGAAGCCATGGGCAACCAGGCAGTGGATCATCCGAGGCCTCGTCTGTGCCCCACCTACTGGCCCAGTCCTCTGTTTCCTTAGGGGAACAGCCTGGATCCGTGACCCAGAACCTTCTGAGCTCCCAACAGCCCCTTGGACTAGAGCGGCCTATGCAAAACAACATAGGGCCACAGCCTGCCAAGCCGGGATCTGTCCCGCAGTCTGGGCAGAGCCTACCAGGGGCTGGGGTCATGCCTACAGTGGGTCAGCTTCGGGCACAGCTCCAAGGAGTCTTGGCCAAAAACCCACAGCTGCGGCATTTGAGTCCTCAGCAGCAGCAGCAGCTCCACGCGCTTCTCATGCAGAGGCAGCTACAGCAGAGTCAGGCAGCACGCCAGGCCCCACCCTACCAGGAGCCTGGGACCCAGCCCTCTCCCCTTCAAGGCCTCCTGGGCCGCCAGCCCCAACTTGGGGGCTTCCCTGGATCCCAGACAGGCCCTCTTCAGGAGCTAGGGGCCGGGCTTCGACCTCAGGGCCCACCCCGACTCCCTGCCCCACAAGGAGCCTTATCCACAGGACCAGTTCTTGGTCCTGTCCATCCCACGCCTCCACCATCCAGCCCCCAAGAGCCAAAGAGACCTTCCTCCCAATTACCTTCCCCTAGCTCCCAGCTCCCCTCAGAGGCCCAGCTCCCTATCACCCAGCCTGGAACCCCCAAGCCCCAGGGGCCACCCTTGGAGCTTCCTCCTGGGAGGGTCTCACCTGCTGCTGCCCAGCTTGCGGATACCTTCTTTGGCAAGGGACTGGGACCTTGGGACCCCCCAGACCACCTAGCAGAAGCCCAGAAGCTGGAGCAAAGCAGCCTGGTACCTGGGCATCTGGACCAGGTGAATGGACAGGTGGTACCTGAGCCACCACATCTCAACATCAAGCAGGAGCCTCGGGAAGAGCCGTGTGCCCTGGGGTCCCAGGCGGTGAAGAGGGAGGCCAACGGGGAGCCTGTAGGGGCACCAGGTACCAGCAACCACCTCCTGCTGGCAGGGCCCCGCTCAGAAGCCGGGCATCTGCTCTTGCAGAAGCTTCTACGAGCAAAGAATGTGCAACTCAGCACTGGGCGGGGGCCCGAGGGGCTGCGAGCTGAGATCAACGGGCACATTGACAGCAAGCTTGCTGGGCTGGAGCAGAAACTGCAGGGTACCCCCAGCACCAAGGAGGTGAGTACTCCAGTTAGAGTGGAGCAGACAGTGTGGGGCCTGGAGCCCAAGGGCAGAGCGAGCAGGTCTGGGTGAAACCAGAGGTGAGGGCTCTGAGGGGCACGGTGGCCTTCACTGTGGGTTTTTCCGGCTTAGGATACAGCAGCAAGGAAGCCTTTGACACCGAAGCCCAAGCGGGTACAGAAGGCAAGCGACAGGTTGGTGAGCTCCCGAAAGAAGCTGCGGAAGGAGGACGGGGTCAGGGCCAGCGAGGCCTTGCTGAAACAGCTGAAACAGGTGACCCCCAGGAGCCAGTCCCCTGGTCCCATCCCAGGATAGGGGCAGCCTGGCCCCCAGCTGTGCAGTAGCAGAGAGGTACATGCTACGGGATTCCAACCTTGTCATCTTGCCCCTTCTAGGAGCTGTCCCTGCTGCCCCTCACGGAGCCTACCATCACCGCCAACTTTAGCCTCTTTGCTCCCTTTGGCAGCGGCTGCCCGATCAGTGGGCAGTGCCAGCTGAGGGGGGCCTTCGGAAGTGGGGTGCTGCCCACGGGCCCTGACTACTATTCCCAGCTGCTTACCAAGGTCAGAAAAATGGCAGTACCTTTTGGGGATGATGAGGTTCTTGGGGAGGTAGAATTGGGGGTGGCAGACTTGAGCAAAGGGCTGATAGAATGTGGGGCCAGGAGATTATGTCAGTCTCCCTATGCCATCTTGCACACAACACCCCACCCCGCCCCCAGAATAACCTGAGTAACCCGCCGACACCACCCTCGTCGCTGCCCCCCACCCCACCCCCATCGGTGCAGCAGAAGATGGTTAATGGCGTCACTCCGTCTGAAGAGCTGGGGGAGCACCCCAAGGATGCCGCCTCTGCCCGGGATACTGAAGGGGTGCTGAGGGGTAAGTCAGGAGCAGAGTGGGCTGCCTCTCGGCCCCATCTTGGGGGCTAGGGTCCTGTGGTAGGGTTTGAGGTAGGAGTGGACTGTGTGTTGCTCTGTGTGCATACACAACAGATGGTACTTGAGATAGGAAGGGCCTCTTCGAGACTGATTTGTTGGAGCCAAGGAGGGGCTTCTGGAGTCCAGAGCAAAGGCGGCAGGGCAGGGAGAATACTAATGAAGCTTTTGTTTTTGAGGAATGACCAAGTTTCCTTACCCACAGGGTATGAACTCCAGTCAGATCTGCATTTGAACTCTGGCTCCTGCATTCATTTAGCTGTGCTACTGCAGCCAAGTAACTTGATTGACTTGTGTGAGCCTCAATTTTCTCACTCTAAAATAAAAATAATACTTAATGGAGTTGTTGAAAGATTATAACCAATGAGCGTACACTGCAGAGTACACTCTTTAGAAAGGCTCAATAAATTTATAGCTTATGTACCCCAAACTGGTAGATGGGTGGATGAGTAGATAGTGGTCATAGAACTGAGCTAGATCTTGGACCCGTTAGGCTTGAAACATGTGGGAGAAAGCACCAGCAGCTCTGGCCTGACCTCAGCCTGACTTTTCTTCTCCTACCTACCCTGCAGATGCTTCAGAAGTGAAAAGTCTAGACCTGCTGGCCGCTTTGCCTACGCCCCCTCACAATCAGACTGAGGATGTCAGGTGCGGAAGGGGTAGAGATGGGGATGAGGAATTGGGGTGGGGGACCAATTCCTCATTTTTCCTTGTTTTTTCTTTTGACCAATGGCAGATTTCAAATAGAGCTGTAACATCCACAAATCTCTAGATTTGGGAGGGGTCACCTGCTGGGCTGAGGCAGTGAGTGTCTACTTTCGGCCCACAGGATGGAGAGTGATGAGGACAGCGATTCTCCTGACAGCATCGTGCCAGCTTCATCCCCTGAGAGCATCCTGGGGGAGGAGGCCCCCCGTTTCCCTCAGCTGGGCTCAGGCCGGTGGGAACAGGATGACCGGGCTCTCTCCCCCGTCATCCCCATCATTCCTCGGGCCAGCATTCCAGGTAGAGGTGACTCTGGGCCTGGACCCGGCCTGGCCTGGCCAGGCTGCATTGTCAGAGGTCAGGGAGTGAGGCAGCTGGAGCTTAAGCAGGTCCCTCTTTGTCACTCAGTCTTCCCAGAGAGCAAACCTTACGGGGTCCTGGATCTGGAGGCCACCAGGAAGCTGCCTGCCCCAACTTGGGAAAAGGGCAAAGGAAGCGAGGTGTCAGTCATGCTGACGGTTTCTGCTGCTGCCGCCAAGGTATGTCCTGGGGATGCCTCGGGGGCCAGGAGAGGATGCCAGTCAGAGGGCAGTCCCAGGAGCTTCTCTGGATAAATCCAGTCATTTAAACCTGTGTATTGAGGACCTCCTGTGAATGAAAGCCTGAGCCGGAGTGTGGGATTAGAAAAAATGTAGCACAAGGGGCTGCCCTGCCCTCAAGGAGCTCACAGTTCAGGGGTAAAGTGCTACCAAACATGTCCCCCCAGTCACATTGCATGGAATTCTGTTTTTTTGAAAATGTTATCAGGGTCTTGTGATCAAAGGAAGTTGGAAATCTCCGTTAAAATAGCAAAACAGTTTTCTTTATTACAAGGCTCTGCAGATCCTTTACTTCGCTAATGTGTACTGGGACTTTCCAAGGGGTGGACGCAGTGTGTCATTTCCTAAGCCCAGTTGCCGCAGGTCTCTTGCTGTGAGCTCCCGGGAATGCCCACAGCGATTTGAGAAAGGCTGCCTTTAAAGGAGGTGCATGAGAAGAAGCCAGATGGCTCAGGGGCAGGACTGACGGGCCACTTAGGGAGCTGCGTTCTGGGTGTTGTGGTCCCCACCAAGCTGGTGATAGTTCTCACTCTGCCGCTCTGCCGACATGGCTGTCATATCCCCTTTCCTGCCCTGGCAGAACCTGAATGGCATGATGGTGGCAGTGGCAGAGCTGCTGAGCATGAAGATCCCCAATTCCTATGAGGTGCTGTTCCCAGAGAGCCCTGCCCGGGCCGGCATCGAGCCTAAGAAGGGGGAGGCTGAGGGCCCTGGTGAGTATGGCAGAAAAACTCCTTGGGGCCCGCGGGGAGTGATAGTGGTGGCAGTCTCTGACCCCTTCCTTCCTGCAGGTGGGAAAGAAAAGAGTCTGGGAGGCAAGAGCCCAGAGGCTGGCCCTGATTGGCTGAAGCAGTTTGATGCTGTGTTGCCTGGCTATACACTCAAGAGTCAGTTAGACATCTTGAGTCTCCTCAAACAGGTGGGTCTGTTGGAAGAAGACGGGGTGGGTATCTGGCTAGGACAGAGGAGGCAGAGGGCTTTGGGGTGAGTGGAATCTGGGTGGGAGGAGAGAGGTGACTAGTTAATTGAGGAGCCAGCACTAACGGTACAGGGCTCTCCTATCTTCCCATAGGAGAGCCCTGCCCCAGAGCCCCCCACCCAGCACAGCTACACCTACAACGTCTCCAACCTGGATGTGCGACAGCTCTCGGCCCCACCTCCTGAAGAACCCTCCCCACCCCCTTCCCCTCTGGCACCCTCTCCTGCCAGCCCCCCTGCTGAACCCTTGGTTGAACTTCCAGCTGAACCCTCAGCTGAGCCAGCGATCCCCTCGCCTCTGCCACTGGCCTCGTCCCCTGAATCTACCCGGCCCAAGCCCCGAGCCCGGCCTCCTGAGGAAGGTGAAGATTCCCGGCCCCCTCGCCTCAAGAAGTGGAAGGGGGTGCGCTGGAAGCGGCTCCGGCTGCTGCTGACTATCCAGAAAGGTGGTGTGCGGCAGGAGGATGAGCGGGAAGTGGCTGAGTTCATGGAACAGCTTGGCACAGCCTTGCGACCTGACAAGGTGCCTCGAGACATGCGGCGCTGCTGCTTCTGTCATGAGGAGGGGGATGGGGCCACGGATGGGCCTGCCCGCCTGCTGAACCTGGACTTGGACTTGTGGGTGCACCTCAACTGTGCCCTGTGGTCCACAGAGGTGTATGAGACCCAGGGCGGGGCGCTGATGAACGTGGAGGTTGCCCTGCACCGAGGCCTGCTCACCAAGTGCTCCCTGTGCCAGCGCACCGGTGCCACCAGCAGCTGCAATCGAATGCGTTGCCCCAACGTCTACCATTTTGCCTGCGCCATCCGCGCCAAGTGCATGTTCTTCAAGGACAAGACCATGCTCTGTCCAATGCATAAGATCAAGGGGCCCTGTGAGCAGGAGCTGAGCTCTTTTGCTGTCTTCCGGAGGGTCTACATCGAGCGGGATGAGGTGAAGCAGATTGCCAGCATCATCCAGCGGGGAGAGCGGCTGCACATGTTCCGGGTGGGCGGCCTTGTGTTCCACGCCATCGGACAGCTGCTTCCCCACCAGATGGCCGACTTCCACAGTGCCACTGCCCTCTATCCAGTGGGCTACGAGGCCACTCGCATCTACTGGAGCCTCCGCACTAACAACCGCCGCTGCTGCTACCGCTGCTCCATCGGCGAGAACAATGGGCGGCCAGAGTTCGTGATCAAAGTCATGGAGCAGGGCCTGGAGGACATGGTCTTCACGGACGCCTCTCCCCAGGGTGAGCACAGGACCCTTACAGCCATAGTATAGCTTTGGGCGAGTTTCTCCCAGAGTCACCTTTCCGATGTTGAGACGAGACCTTCAGGGTCCTTATTGAGTGATCTTGTTCCCCAACCTCCGGCAGGTAGAGGTCTCTTGAAGTTCTCCAGAGAAAGTGTTTTGGCCTTTCTCAGCCACTTTGAATTCTCTATGTAACTGAAGATACTTTGCTTCTCTGACTATACATATTCCAGCTCCTTTTCTTAATCTCAGTGGATCTAAAGGATATGGATCTGAGACCCTGTTGCCCAGTTTACCCAATCTCATTTTAGGCTTGAGTTCCTTATGGTTGCTTTCCCCTGGATAAAATCTTTTGATCTTGGTTTCGGTATTAATGGTAAAAGTAACAGAATTAACGTTGTAGTGAGCATGTATTATGTGCCACAAACTGAGCTCAGTGGTTTATGTAAGTTATTTTGTTCCTGCAACCCCTCAAGGTAAGTACTATTATTATGCCAAGTTTATACATAAACTGAGTAGTGGAGAGATTTAAGTAGTGGGTTAGCCAAAAAAATTCGTTCAGGTTTTAAAAAAAACCTGAACAGACTTTTTCACCAACCCAATATTTGCCTTAAGGGCCCCATGGCCAGTATTAGAACCTGAACCTAAGTCTTGTCACTCCAGAACATGCCTGGAGCTTGAGTTGCTCTGGCTCTCATATAAGGTACATGGACTGTGTTGGGTATCCTGGGTCCTGGGTTCATGTTTCTGTGTCACAAGGCTCTCTGATGCCCCTCCAGAGTGGGAAACCTCCTGGCTTGTTGAGGGAGACTGAGACTGGGAGGCCAAGAGAGGTTCCTGAAGAACCACACACCCTCTTGATAGCAAGGTGGGCAGGCTACAGAAAACCACCCTAGCATTGGATGGAGGTTAGGGCTGAGGTCAGTAAGCAGAAGTTGCCTCTGAGGGCTGCTGTCTTTCCTTGTCTCTTAGCTGTTTGGAATCGCATCATTGAGCCTGTGGCAGCCATGAGGAAAGAGGCCGACATGCTGCGTCTCTTCCCCGAGTACCTGAAAGGCGAGGAGCTCTTTGGGCTGACAGTGCACGCCGTGTTGCGCATAGCTGAATCA
The DNA here is from genome assembly GCF_014754425.2 of Oryx dammah. Lineage (NCBI taxonomy): Eukaryota > Metazoa > Chordata > Mammalia > Artiodactyla > Bovidae > Oryx > Oryx dammah. The sequence continues at coordinate 525,999 of NW_024080625.1, forward strand.
GTAAGGAAAGGGCCGGGGGCTGGCGGCTGGTGGCTGGGGGCCGGTAGGGCCCTGGAAATGTTGGTCTTGCCCCAGAAGTGCTCAGGCTGAAGTGAGTGTGACCTGTGCCCACAGCTGCCTGGAGTGGAAAGCTGTCAAAATTATTTATTCCGCTATGGACGCCACCCCCTGATGGAGCTACCGCTCATGATCAACCCCACTGGCTGTGCTCGGTCAGAGCCTAAAATCCTCACACACTACAAACGGTGAGCTTGTGAGGCTGGACCAAGGGTTGTGGGTATGCGGTTGGTAGGGCCCGCTGGCTAATTACGAGTGTTTGGGGTTACAGATCAGAGTTCCCTCAGAAAGAATGGGGGTTCACTCTAGCCTTCTGACTTGAGGGTATACAGGTATCACTAGGGTATCCTTTTCCTCCCCCAGCCTCTCAGGTGCTTGGGGTTGACCTGCATCTAGGGACACTTCTCGGGTGTCTTGGGAATGGCCCTTGGGGAGGTTCTGGGTAGACAGTGGTGAGATCTTATGTATAAAGGACCCAGATGCCACCTTCCTCTCCTGTGTTGCTTCCAGGGGGCCTGTGATTCTCCCCAGCCTGAGACAGATGCCCATGAGTGCTAGATTCACCTTCCCGTCCCCAGGCTGAGTTGGTGTCAAAAATAAATAATTAGGAATATAATAGAAAAAAATAATAAAACCTTACATTTGTATAGCACTTTATACTTTTTTTTTCAAAGCGTTTTCACATCCATTATCTCATTTGATCCTCACAACAACCTTATGAGGTAGGTAGGGCAGGTGGTATTATCCCCATTTACAGCTGAGAAAACTGAGACCCAGAAAGGTTAAGTGACTAGACAAAGGTCACAGCTGGGACCAGAGCCTTACTTCTTGACTTGTGGTTCACTGTTCTTGCTGTGTACCACAGTAGCCTGACCTTGGTCCCTGGGTAGAGGGAGGCAGAATCCATGAGAGGAGGGCTGTCTTGAAGGTCTTCGGTTGCTCTTTGGGCTGTCGTAGAGCGTCAGACTCTAGCCCTGCCAGCCCTGGTCCCTGATGCTCTACACCAGTGGTTTTCAAACTGTGTTTCAGAAAGCCCTGGAACACACAGAGTGGGCAGAACTTGGCCCTCTCCATGCATAACTCCCCCCTTCCCCATATTGGATTCAACCAGAAGAGTTCCGTTTCCATCTAGTTTATGTATTGGCATTCCTGTAATGTTTTGTTAAAAAAAAAAAAAAAAAAACAAGATTTCTGCTGTATGAGAAAGAGTCAGTTTGAAAACCACTGCTCTGGGATGGGCAAGAACTTGGCTGGTGCCCTAGGGTGGTGAAACGGCATCCTGCTAGGCAGCAGTCATTCCCCTGCACTGAGCCATCTGCACAGAGCCCACTGTTATGGCGGAGAAAGGGAACAGTCTAAAGAAAGGAAAGGATACCACCATTTGGCTGTGAATTCAAGGCCAGTTTTAATTCAAATCCAGCCCAGTGTGGTAGACATGGCCCCTGTTTGCGGAGCTTCCAGCATGAGCAGGAGATAGGACTCAGAGATCTGAACAAATCCGTTAGCCTAAATTCCAGGCCTGGGCTGCTCATGAGCATGGCCTTGAGTCTGGTTTGGCAGGAGGGTGGTAGAAGGTGGGGAGATGGGAGAGCAGGCTCAGTGTAGGGGAATCAGTGCCCCTCCCCTCCCTTCACACCCCACCCTGCCATCCTGGGCTCTCTCCGCCACACAGGGTGTTGGAAGGGTCCCCGTAGCTAGTTGCTGCCTCACCACAGCCAAGACTCGGATGCCTCTACTCCACTCCCAAGGCAGCACGCGCCCTCATTGGAGTGTTACATGTCCCAGGGAGGAAGCGGGTGGTGTGTGCCTGGTCTGGGCTAGAGCTGTCTTGTCATGGACTATGGACTGTATCACCTCCCAGGCCCCACACTCTGAACAGCACCAGCATGTCCAAGGCATATCAGAGCACCTTCACAGGCGAGACCAACACCCCGTACAGCAAGCAGTTTGTGCACTCCAAGTCATCTCAGTACCGGCGGCTGCGCACTGAGTGGAAGAACAATGTCTACCTGGCTCGCTCCCGTATCCAGGGTCTGGGTCTCTATGCAGCCAAGGACCTAGAAAAGCACACAATGGTCATCGAGTACATTGGCACCATCATTCGCAATGAGGTGGCCAACCGGCGGGAGAAAATCTATGAGGAGCAGGTATGGGCTGGCAGAGGGGCCATCATGGTGCATTTAGCCAAGGGGCAGGGGGCAGGACTGAGGCCAGAGGAGCAGGTGGAAAGCTGCTGTGGGAAGAGGAGGGGAGAGGCAGGAGAAAGGAAGAGTAAGAAATAAAGATGAGCTCACTGCCCAAGCCCACCACCTGACCCCACCACCACCTCTGCTGCCCTTCTCTGATATTCTTGCCCCTTTTGCAACCTCTGCCTTTCTAGAATCGAGGCATCTACATGTTTCGAATAAACAACGAACATGTCATTGATGCTACGTTGACCGGAGGCCCCGCCAGGTGAGAGGGATGAGCAAGAGGGATTTAGGAGTCCCTCAGTGTGGCACCCTGGGGGCGGGCCAGCAAGGAAGCAGCATCATCCCACCCAGTAGCTTGATATTCCTGCCTTTGTCCCACTGCCTAGGTACATTAACCATTCTTGTGCCCCTAACTGTGTGGCGGAAGTTGTGACATTTGACAAGGAGGACAAAATCATCATCATCTCCAGCCGGCGAATCCCCAAAGGAGAGGAGGTAAGAGGAAGCCTCTCTTAGTGAGTGACAGAGGAGCTCCCTCTTCTCTGCTGAAAGTCCAGTCCCAAGGCCACTGCCCTCCCCCACTTCCTCTGGCGGACTGGCCTTGATTGTGCCCTCTTCTCTTTCCAGCTGACATATGACTATCAGTTTGATTTTGAGGACGATCAGCACAAGATCCCCTGCCACTGTGGAGCCTGGAATTGTCGGAAATGGATGAACTAAGAAGCTTTGAGGCTACCAGGCAGGGGAGTCCCCCCACCCCCAACCTCTTCCCTGAAAGGGATGAGGGGGAAGAGAGGTAGCAGCCAGAGCCAGGACCCAGGGCTGGGGCTGCCGGCTGACCGGAGCCCCTGGAGCAGGAGGCTGGGGCAGAGGGCCCTAGGCCAAGCCCACCCTGGGCACCAGGGATGACCCTCTTCCCCGCCACCGGCCCCCAGGCTGGCATCTCTGCCCCCAGCTCCAGGAGGGGCCAGACAGAAGCAGCCATTGGGCATCTCAGGTTTGAGGGGGATATGGGCCGGGAACTACCCAGAAGCATCTGGGAGGCAGCAGGGAGGGGGGAGGAGGATGTGTGGCCGGGCCTCACAGCCCTGCTGCTCTCACCGACCTCTCTGGCCCAACTCAAGGCTGCAAAGAGACTTGACTAAGCTTGACAATCCCAAAGGCCGGGTCCCACACCTGGCCCTGCCTGCCGGGTCCTGCCCCCACCCTCACCCTCATCCCCTTCCCTCTCGATCTGTCTCTGTCTCCCTCTTCTCCTCTGTGTTTCTGTCTCTCTATGGGTTGTGTTTCCTTGTTTTCCAATCTGACAAATGCAACATGAATGGGAAAGAGGCGCCCAGCTGCCCAGGAGGGCAAGCCAGGCAAGCCGGGCAAGGAGACCCCGCACCCACACCTACCTCATTTAAGTGTTGGATTTTTTGCTGTTTTGAAATGTGAGACCCTCTCCAAGCCCCCTACTGCCCCAACCCTCTCCCCCACCTCACTGCCCTCTTCTGAGTGGGTGGAAGGGGGGTAGGAGGAAGAAGAAAAAACAACAACAAAAAATCCATCTTTGTTTTTAATTACGGGCATGGGATGGTGGTTGAGGCTAATGATGATGAAGATTGGGGATGACTGGCCCCTAGTTGCTCTAGGACTTCCTTCTCCATCTAGACATGGGGGCAGGAGGGGTGTGCTTAGGACCAGAGTATCTCCCTCCTGTTTTCCCAACCCCATCATGAGCCCATTTGCCCTCCAGCCCCTGGATGGGGTGGGTGGGTGGTAGGGTGAGGGCTATCCCTGAGTGGCATGCCCATACCCAGTGAGGCAGGGTGTGGCCCGGAGCTCCCACTTTCCCTCAGTCACCAAACTGCTGCTGGTCTGGTGAGAAGGGGTGGTGATGTGGGGGTGGGGGAGCTTAGTGTCAGCGCGGGGAGGGTGGGGGGTATTTATCTATTTATACATGGGATTGTACATAGTCTTGTGGGGCATGGGGGAGCCGGCTGGAGGTGAGAACCCTCCCCTCTCCCCCCACCCCCGGGGAGAGCAAATGTAAAACTACTAATTTTTGTGCTTTATATATTCTATATAAATATATCTATTTTCTTTTTACAAAACCAGTTTATAAATGGTAGGGGGGTGTGGGGCGGATACATGGAGCTCCCCTTGTGGGGGAGCCCCCTCCATTACCCAACCTACCGCCCTTTTCCTCACCCCCTCCTCCCCACCCCCTGGCTGTGACTGCTGTAAGGTGGGGGTATAGAGGCTGGGCGATTCCCACCCCCTTTTGTATAGTTGGACTATGTTATAACGCACAAAAGTGAGCTGGCCCCAGGGGGAGCCAGAGGGTAATGGGTTCCCCTGCCTTCCCTTTCCTTCCCCTTTCTGCCCAAGCTTGTGCTGCAGTTGAACCTCTTCCTGGGGGTAGGGGTAGGTCAGGGGGTGGGTGAGGCCCCAGACCCCTCTCTGGTAGGGAGCCATGGGGATGAAGATGAAGCTTATATGCAGTTCTCTCCTAGGGGCTGTGGGCAAAGGGCATTTTGTAATTAATATTTTCAAGAATCAAATGTCTGGAGTGTGGGGGTGGGCTTGGTGGTGGTGTATGGGTGGGCCTGCTGGAGGGGGAGCACGGTCGCTGTTGTGATTTTAGGTTTGTTTTTGTTTGTTTTTGAATTTGGGGGGTTGCGGATTGATGGGGGTAGGGAAATTTTTTTTTTTTTAAGCTGCTTCCTCAACTGTTTCAAGCTGCAAATGTTTAAGAGAATAACATCCCCCACCCCCACAGAAACCACTGTAATGAGATCACAGTGGGGAGACTGGGCTGCTTCCCCCAAAGCCATTGGATGTTCCTTTTCCAAGAGCAGAAGGTCTAGGTTACAGGGAAGGGGAGATTGGCTCCTGACAGTCAGGCTCTGATTGGGGCTTGGGCCCTGGGATTGGGAAAAGGGGATGGGGCAGACTTTGTAAGCATATGCTAGGTATCTGATAGTCCTGTAGAATTTAGTGAAGAAACCTTATACAGTTTTTAATTTTTATATAAACTAACTCAGACCCAAGCTACAAGGTTGGAATTTTGGTTGTTGGTTTTTTTTTTTTAAGTACCCCGCCTGTATAATTGCATCAGAATTCCCTCCCTCCCCCTCGCCCCCCCCATGTTTGTACTTTGGGTTGGTTTACACTTGCACATATTCAGTTTTCAGTTTTTTCCCATTTATGGTCTTCTCCCCTCACCTCCAGGACCCTCCCCCTTTTTAAAAAATAAATCTCTGACAAGTGTGAATCCCGTGAAGACTTTATTTTGTGTTGTGTGTATCCTGTACAGCAAGGTTGGTCCTTCGTAACAACGGATGAAATGATTCCCTTTTTTAAAGCGCCCTCTCTCCCTCCAACCCCAGCGCCCCTATCCTTGGCATGTTTTGTATCAGCGATCATTCTGAACTGTACATAATTTATGTTGCAAGAGGCAAAGGGCAAGTTTTGGATTTTGCTTCTTCCAAGTTTGTTTTTAAACGACAAATAAAAAAAAGAACATTTTAAATACAAGCGACTCCGTCCCGTCACCCTCGCCGTCCGTGGGATCAGTGAGGTCTGAGAGGACCCGGGGAGGGCGGTTACTGAGGCCAGGACACACCGGAAGGGTGAGCTCCCCGCTTTCCACCCTTGGCTTGCGTACGTTCTGACGTTGGCGGAAGTGCGTCGCGGTACCGGACGTGGGGCGGGGCCTTCTCCGCCCCCTTGCCCCCGGGCCAGCTTCCTAAAGGGAAAGAACCCAGCCGGCGTCTCTCGCGATGGAGGCGGTGAGGAGCGCGGGAAGGTGGCGGGAGGCGGGGGTGCGCTGTGGAGCCCGAGACCCCAGTCAGGGGACTGGGGAACCGGGACCGGCGCTGGTGCCCAGTCAACGAGAAGTAGGGTGTCTGTCCTAGACCGTGACCCTGCTCCTCCGCTCTTTCGCTGAGCGCATCTCAGCGACTGGGCCGCGCCGGTGCCTGCCTTCGGTCCACGGTACTTTAAGCCCGAGCGGGTAATGACTCCTGCCTCCCTCCTTGAAACCGACGCACTCCCTGGCGATCTTGGACCGCCTCCTCATTTAGCACCTCAAGCCCTTCAGAGGTTTGCCTGAGAGAGAAGGGTCGTGAGCCAGCTTTCCTACGTGAAGCAGGGGGTTCCGAGGGACCCCCGCTTGCAGATAGCACCCGGTCCCCAGTTGTCCGAGTGTGATCCATAGAATCTTTGGCAGGAGGGACGTCTGAAAGACTTTTATACTGCTTTGAGGTGTTCAGCGAGATAACTTAGCCTTAATAAGACTGAAAAGTGGGGTTTCTCTGAAGGAGGGAATCTTCCAGTGTTAGAGGCCACTGTGTCCCTGATCTAGTTTAGGTCATGCCCTGCCCTGCGATTCTAAGCAGGTGTGTTGGCCTATCTCCTTCTTGGGTAGCAGGCATTGACAGATTGTGGCAGGGCCCTGTCATCCTCCCAGAGTTGCTGCAGGTCCCCTACTATCTCTTTGTACCTCTCCTCACTCTCAGGAGCCTTGATCTGGCACTCTGGAACTCTTCCCATTCTCTTCCTTCCTTCCATGTATTCTTTGTCAAACAGAGTAGCTCTTCCTCTCCTGGTTTTTATCATCTCCTACTGTAGTTGTATGACGGCTGCAAGTTCACCTTTCTCTCCATCAGTTAGGAGCCCAGAGTAATTCCCTTATTGTGCTCTTTCTCTGCCTGCAAAGAGGTCATGTCCCTCAGATTATAAAGAAGAAATCAAACCAAAGTAAAGTGATTTGCAACTGGTCACCCAGGCAAGGGAGTAAGTTCTTATAGATTAGGAGAATTTTGAGCAAAAATAAAAGGTCTTATTCCATTAAATTCAAAATGATGTTATTTTTTACTTATAAATTATTATGGCTTACAAAGCATTTTTATATGGATTTTCTAATTTAGCCATATTTTATGTACTGGATTAGAAGTTTTTTGGAATAGAAGTTGTTCTAAAAAGAAAAAAAAAGTGGGGGGGGAGTACACTGGCAGTCCAGTGGTTAGGACTTAACCTTTTCACTGCTAGAGCCTGGGTTCCATTGCTGGCGGGCAAATTAAGATACCACAGGCCACGTGGTGCAGCTTGATAAATAAATAAAATGAAAAAAAAAGAAAAACCCCACTTTGAAAATGCTTAGCCTAGCTGCAGTGGAGGCAAGGGCAAGTCAGTGACAGCTGTTATTTAAGGTAGACTGTAGTGAATGCTATCATTAAGATGCAAAAAAAGGACTGTGGCAGCATAGGGGAGGGAGAAATTACTGTCAGCCCACAAGAGGGCATTGTGGGTTGAGAGAACAGTGTGAGCAAGGGCATAGAAACTGGGGTGTGTAGCGCTTAACTGGGGGTCAGCCAGTGGCTGATGTTGCTGGAGCTTTGGATTTTGGTCATAGTTGGAGAAAAGACTGGGAAAGTAGGTTGAGGTCAGGTTGAAGATATTGCATACCACATTAAGTTTGAACTTTGTTTTGTAATAAGGGGACCCATGGAAGATTTTGGGTTTCCCAAGTGGTGCTAGTGGTAAAGAACTTGCCTGCCAGTGCAGGAGACACAAGAGACACAAGTTTAATCCTTGGTCAGGAAGATCCCCTGGAATAGTAATGACAACCACACCAGTATTCTTGCCTGGAAAATTCCATGGACAGAGGAGCCTAGCAAGCTACAGTCCATGGGGTTGCAAAGAGTCGGACATGACAGTGCACGCACACACACACACACACACACACACACACACACACAGACGATTTATGAGCAAGGTAGTGAGTGTACTTTAAGAATATTCCTAGTGACTTTCTGTAAATGGAGGAGCTACTTCAGAGAGTAGTGAGTTCTTGGTTCCTGGAGTTGTAGTTCCCTTCCAAGTTCCTGAGATGCCTGGGGAGAGAACTTAGTGACAGCATGAAAGATGAATTGAAGAGGAAATAGATTTCTTCTTCTCTTAAACTGTCAGGGATAACAGTTTAGAGAATGCTGCAGAAATGTGATGTAAGAGGCTATGTTAAAACTGTGAAAGTGGAAAGGAGTGAGATGGATTTGAGGCCATTATTTCTAACATAGCAGCTTAGTTAATAGACATTAAGGACAAGTTTAGGTCACACCCTATCATTCTAAGCAGGCATGTTAGGATAGCTCATTCTTGGAGAAATCAAGACCACAGTTCAGGCACCTGGGAAGAGAGCAATGCAAAAGCAGAGGTGGGAACCACAGTTAAAAATAATAGGATTGGAGGGACAGATGCTGTTCTATCTTGTATTGAAGCATTTGAGGAGTCTCTGTGACATCTATGGTGGTCCAGCAAACAACTGGAAAGGTGGATCAGGAGTTTGGAAGAAATTGTGAATCTTGTAGCAGATATAGGGTGTGTCTCTGTGGCAACCCACTCCAGTGTTCTTGCCTGGAGAATCCCAGGGACGGGGGAGCCTGGTGGGCTGCCATCTATGGGGTCGCACAGAGTCGGACAGGACTGAAGCGACTTCGCAACAACTTATGTAGTACAGTAGTCTCAAGTCCCCTGTCTTATTAAATGTAGAGAGAGTAGACATAATTGCCCCACTCCTTTGTGGAGAAATAGGTGGAAAGAAAATCATATTCAATTGTATCTGACTCTTATGTAGGTATCTATGTCTCTAGCTGTATGTCTCTTTTCTTTCTCTGTAATGTAGTCTTAGATCTCTCTGTCCATATCAGTGTGAATCATTACCAGTTTGAGTGTTAAAAAGCAAAACACTTGAGAATTATATGCAAACCCACATGCTAGGTGATAGATACAAAGAAGTGTAAGATAGTTTCAGGCTTCCAGGAATTTACAGTCTGTTCAGATAGATAATGAACAAAATAACTGTAGCACAGTGAAGTAAGTATCATATGGTGGGTACAATAATTGCTACAGAAGTCACTGTTTCTGTTTCTTTGTATAGGTCTTTGTGAGACTGCTTTACTGCTAAACAGTCCTCTCTCCCACTTATAAATGATGAGGCTGTTGTTCCGATAGCTATGCCAAAATGCCAGGCCATGATGAAAGTCTTTCTTATGCAGCCTAGAGAGAAGAGAGGGAGATTACCCCCCTGCCCCTACCCTGGCCTATTAGAGGAGGGAAATTTAGAGCTCTCCAACCAACCTGACCCTGTTTACCAGCCAACCTCCCAGGTTTAAGCCAAGGCCTTTAAATTCATGTTACGACTGCAGCTGTGGAGTAAAGTCACTGTGAAGTGTGACTTTAAGATACTTTGGGAATATTACCCAAAAAGAGCAAATAGAGTCAAAACTATTGATTCCAGCAGACAAAAATGAACATGATCTCTCCTGGGTTCCTAGATAACAATGAAATTTCCAAATGTTCCCACTTGAGGGAGCACCGAGATGCTCTGAAGGTTTCTCTGTATTCAAAGCACTTTCTAATCTCAGACTGTCATAAACAAGGAAACTTGGAAAACCAGCCCTCTCTGGGCGATAGCAGCCTTTGACTCACAAGGGTGCTGAGAAGACTCAGTTCCCTAGTTTCAGAACATTTATTCTTCTCATCTACCCCTCAGTCATTCAAACTTTGATCCTTGCTGACAGTCAGCTGCTGGGACCCTCCCCAGATGCGGCACTCTCTTTTGGTAAGCTGTATGTCAGTGACTCGGGTGCCTACACCTACACTTGGTGACTATTTGAAGGAAAGCAGTGTTGTCTCTCCAGCTTCCATATTTTTATAAATAGGTCTGTGAAAGTCTTGTGGGGCCAACTTTAAGCTCATATTTTCTAGTGTCAGCTTTTAAGTCCTAATGTTTCATTAACCAATGTAGTATGTAAGACCATGAGCTTTGGAACCACACAGACCTGTATTCAGATCCCCATTTCACCCCTTGCCAGCCATGGGCAGTTTGCTTAATATTTCTTGAACCTCAGTTTCCTAATCTGTGAAAATAAGGCTGATAATAGTATTCACCTCAGGGTTATAAAGATTAAATGAGATAATATTTCTAAAGGACCTTGTAGTGCTTTAAAGGAAGTCATTAGTTCACCAGCCCTTCCCCGAATGTTGCCAGGCTCAAATGGATGGAGCCTAAGATAGGCTGAATCTTTGTTTCTCTTGTCTTTCCAGGTCCCTTCTTCAGATAGCTACCCAGCTGTGGAAAATGAGCATCTTCAAGGTAAGTTTACTGAGGAAAGGAAACTGGTATGAAAACAATAGCCCGATCCTAATTCTTATTCAGCAGTGCTTTTGAATTTTTCCCAGAGTCTTCCCTGGGAAAATCAAGGCTGGGCCAGATAATGTGCCAAACTACATAAATCAGGAACAAGTGATTTTCCAAGATCACCTAAGAATAAATGTTGGGCAGGGTGAGGATGATTAATATCTTCAGTCATCAGACCACTTGAGAGAAACTTTTGAGGTACAGGGAGAACTTTCATAGGCAACTCTGGACTGGCTAACCATGTTTGAAGTCCCTGGTATGTTCTGAGTAGCCCAAACAATGCCACTAGGATTTTATCATCCAGTGATCTCACTAAAGCCACTGAGTATACACAAGATATTATAGAAAGGACTTGAAAACCCTTAGAACTAATCCAGAAATAGAGGCACTAAACCCTAAAATTCAGGGCACAGGAGAAGGGAATTCCAGCATCTGCCCAAATACCTGGTTAGAGCAGGGTGATCCAACCCGGTCATCTGGAAAGAAGCAAAATTATAGGCATCTCTGGTAAAGGGTTTTGCCCAGGAACACTCTCAGTCTTTCTCAGACATGTTTATGGCATTAGGAATACATACTTTCTCAGAGGATTAAAATATGGGATGAGATTCTGGGATATATTATTAAAGGTCTGTAAGTTCTCCACAAGAATTTTTAAATGTTCTATTTTCATGTCGTTAGTATCCAAAAAAGTTAATATAGTCATATTTTGAATTACCTGGATGATTCTTTATAATTGATGACTGCACCATGATGTCAGTGCTTATTTTGTGTTTCTGAGTGCATTTGCATTAGCATCAACTGAGGCAGGGGTAAGAAACTCAAATTGTCTACATGGATCAAGTAGTGACGTGGGTTGCATAAGATTACAATAACCTGTGGTTCTCATTGCATCTAAAAGCCTAGTCTGGTTAATTGCTGCTCTTTAGGAATTCAAGACCTAGTTTTGTCAGATCTTCTGATTATGAAAAGAAGCTGAGAATTTGGATTCTTATAAATCTCCAGAATTGTGTAATTGGGCAGCTAATTTTAATTATTTAAATACTGTGAAAACCAAACCAAATATGTTTGCAGGCCTGTAGCCTGTAATATTATTTAACTATCATTGTAGCATGTCTTGAACTGGTGTCAAAAGACACGTTCTTGGGAGTCTGTGAGTTTTCAAATTTGCAGAACAATGGTGGCCTTCCAGTTAGAGATGGTGGGTTTAATACATGTATCTACTTTTGTTCCTTCATAAAAAGCCACTAAAGCCACCATGAAGGAATTATTCTTGAAAGTACAAAAACCATTAAAATAGGTAGAACAAGCAAGGAGACAATGGCAATGAATTTTTGGAAGCTGGAAAGCAGACAGAAGAGTGGTAAATGCCTTAGCATACCTGAGAAAACTCAGCTGTAACTAGCAGAGGGGAAAGCCCAGAAGCGCCGAAGGTCGAAGGAGGAGTCACATCCCAAGACTTCCTATCCCACTAAGTGCAGCTGGAAAATGGCCCATCCTAACTTTGGCACAGACTGGAGGAACAGAAAGGGGCTGAGGTACTGTGCTGAAAACATGAGCGTGGGGTGAACTATACTGGATGCTGAGACCCTAGTCCTTTTACCCAACTCAGTTTTCAGAATGCTGATAGAAAAGACTTCATCCTCAAGCACAAAGTCAAATGAATAATCCTTTTCTTCAGAATCCCACTGAAGGAAAAACCTAAAAATATAAGTACTAACTGTTCCCCATCTTAATGGTTCACAGTTAACAAGGCTCATCTACACACATAGAGCTTCTAATCAGCTTTAAAGTCTCCATTCTTAAAATATGGTTTGAATCCTCCTTTAAACAAAGGATTACCAGACATCTAAAGAAAGCCTCTAATTTGAAAAGACTGATCCAAACCGTCCCCCCAAATGAAGAAGAAAAAAGAAAAAGAAAAACAGGAAAAGTCAATGCATAAATAAGAACACTTTAAAAACTAACGTTAATACTTACTCAGAGAACATATTTCTACCATGAAGCAAGTATAGGATGCAGTTTTTTAAAGAAAAGGAATGTTCAGAAAAGGAAAAAGGAGCTCTTACAAATTAAAAATATAACAGCAAAAGTGTTAAACTAAGTAGGAGGTTTGGAAAATCAAGTTGAAGAAATCTCTCATAAAGTAAGAATTAAAAATCAAAGTGAACTCACAGACATAGAAAATAAACTTATGGTTACCAAAGGAGAAAGAAGGGGGATAAATTAGGAGTATAGGATTAGCAGATACAAACAACTATATATATAAAAGAAACAACAAGGTCCTACTGTATAGCATAAGGAACTGTATTTGGTATCTTGTAATAAACTATAATGAAAAAGGAAAAAAGTGAAAAAAGAGGAAATAGAAAAAAGAAACAGTGGTTAGTACCTCCTTATCCTTGGGGGATACATTACAAGACTCCTGGTGGATGCCTGAAACCACAGGTAGTATTAAACTGTATATATAATTTTTTTCCTATATATCCTGACTTATACACATACATACCTATGCGTGTATACATGCTAAGTTGCTTCAGTCGTGTCTGACTCTGTGCGACCATACGGACTATGTAGCCTGCCATACTTCTCTGTCCAAGGGATTTTCTAGGCAAGAATACTGAAGTGGATTCCCATGCCCTCCTCGGGGCGGGGGGCTCTTCCCTGCCCAGGGATCGAACCCACATCTTTTGTGTCTCCTTCATTGACAGGCGAGTTCTTTACCACTAGTACCACCTGGGAAGCCCCGTGTATACCTATGATAAAGTTTAATTTACAAATTAGGCACAGTAAGAGATTAACAACAACAATAATAAAATAGAACAATGATAACAGTATACTAAGAGTTATGTGAATGTGGTCGGTCAGTCTAATAAGAATAAGGTGTATGTGTGCTCATTCGTGTCTGACTCTTTGTGACCCCACGGACTATAGCCTGCCAGGCTCCTCTGTCCAAGGAATTTTCCAGGCAAGAATACTGGAGTGGGTTGCCATTTCCTACTCCCGGGGATCTTCCCAACCTAGGGATCAAACCTGCGTCTCTCAGTCTGTCTACCTCTAAATATCTTACTGTACAAACATAATACCTTTCACATCTTGCCTAAGCACTTTTCACACACTGACCCTATAACTTTTGCAATTGAGTTGCAACAGCAAAACTGGCATGATTTCCTGTTTCTTCTCAGTTTCACAGATAGCAGATACATTTTTATCATAGATCTTAGCAACCTCAGCATATACACACACACACACACACACACACACACACACAGACACACAGACACACATACACACACACACACACACACACACACACACAGAGAGCAGGGCTTCAATTTTACATATGCATGGCCAATTAGTAAATAAAATAAGGGTTTATTATTGTTAGTCACTAAAGTAGTGCCAGACTTTGCAACCCCAGGGACTGTAGCCTGCCAGGCTCCTCTGTCCATGAGATTTCCCAGGCAAGAATACTAGAATGGGTTACCATTTCCTTCTCCAAGAAACTCGGAGTGTTAACTACTAGGCCATCAGAGACGTCCTCCAAAATAAGGGTTAGTTGCACACAAGCACAGCGATAACATCCATGACAGTCTGATCACTGAGAGAGCTACTAATGAGTAGTAGATGGGATATGCTGGACAAAGGGATGATTGCCTCCCAGGGCTGGAACTGAGCTGAATAGCAAGAGATTTCATCACGCTGCTCAGGAAGCCACACAATTGAAAACTTACAAATTGCTTGTTTCTGGAATTTTCTATTTAATATTCAGACAAGGTTTGATTATGGGTAACTGAAACAGTGGAAAGTAAAACCCTGGATTAGGTGAGTGGGGCAGGGGGAACTACTGTGTTTTAAAAACAACAAAAACAAACGTTAAGGGTTAGTTTTGGAAGTCCAAATAATAGAAGTTACAGAAAGAGAAAAATGACAACACAGAGGGAAGGAAACAATCAAGGAAGTAATTCAAGAACATTTCCTAGAACTGAAGAACATTAGTTTTCACATTGAAAGAACTCGTTGAATATTCAGCACAACGGGTGAAATTCACCCCCCCCACCCCACCACCAAAGCACAATTATCATAAAATTTCAGAACACCGAACAAAGAGAAGATCCTGAGTTTCCAGAGAGAAAATAACAAGACATATACAAAGAATCAGAAGGGCCTAGGACCCCAAACTCAATAACACCAGAAGCTTGGAAGGCAATGAAGCAGAACCCTCAATATTCTGCAGGAAAATAAAGTTCAACCTAGAATTCTGTAGCCAGACAAATTTAAATCAAAGATGAGGGTAACATAGAGATGTCTGCAGGGTGCAAGATCTCAAAAAATTTACCTCCCATGCACCCTTTCTCAGGAAGCTACTGGAAAATGTGCTTCACCAAAACAAGGGAATAATCAAAAAAGAGGAAATCATGGGATACAGGACACAAGAGTGCTAATACAGGAGAGACGTGAAAGGGGTCCCAGGATGGAAATGAAGGAAGATCTCAAGATGACAGAAGTGCACGGCAGGCAGACCAGCCCGGATTTGGGCAGGTCAGAAGGCTCCAGAGAGACTTCTTTGGGTAGTTAAATTGATAGACTCTCCCATGCTTCTGAACTTCTTGAAAGGAGACTTAAACAATTGGTAAGGAGTTTGGGGACTGAATTAGTTATAAGTACTAAACATAGAGAACTAAGCAAACAAAAAGACAGTTATTAACTCCAGGAAAATAAAGTTGTGAAGAAAAAAATCAGACTTTACTACTTGAGGTAGCTCAGAATAATGAATATTCAGTCAAATTATTTAAACACTGATGTAATTTAACTTCTGGGAGAATGGAGAGTTAGGAGGTACAGGTTTATAAGGGGGTCCTGGTAGGAAATAGAATTGAAAATTTTCATCTTCCTCATATGATAATAGAGAGTGCCTGTCATCTTCCTTGCGTGATAATAGTTAATGCCTAAAAGTGAAAAAAAAAATGGTAGCAATATAAGCATATTATTTATAGACATAGAAATAAGTACCAAAATAATCAGCTAAAGAGGTTTCATCTCTGGGGAGGGGTGGAAGGAGGTGGGTGCTAGGAACTGCAGTTTTTCTTAACAAAATTATAGAACTATTTGACTCTCTAAACTGTGTACCTATATAACTTTGGTAAAAAAAAAATTAAAAATAAAAAAAACAACTGATAAGGATTTAAGAGTATTTAAGAACTTTGGAATCACGTAGATCTGTGTTTGAGCCTTTCTCGTTACTGATGATATGACGTTGAGCAGTTTTTGTTTTATGGCTTTCTGTCTGTTTTCTCAGATGAAAAATGACAATATTTGCCTTACAGATTAAATGACGTAATATTTTTAGATATACAAGCATACCATGTAGCACATTTGGGCTGTTCTTTTGGGGGTTGCTGCTCTAATAGAACAAGCAGTTAAAGTCAGAGGAATGGAAAGGCAAACACAGCCATTGTCTAGAGTAGGTGGGGTGATCTCTGATTCACACAGGCATCCCAAGATGGACTCTCAGGTTGTTTGCGGGCAGGTCAGTTGAGCACTGGGCTCTAACTTAGTGCTGTTCTAAAATGGCCCACCTTGGGCCATGACTTCCTCATCTGTGAGTCTAACAAGAATTTTAAGAAGTTTACTTCTTGGATTTTAAGAAGCTTAATTACATTTTAATTGAGAAAGAGAACAAGTGAAAATGTGCTAAATATATGAGAAGGAAAATGAATTAAAGGTGAGGAAAAAAAAAACTTTTAGACTAGAACAGGTTAATGAAAGTTTTATAGATTTTCTGTTTTAGTCAGCCATCTTTTGCCTAAGGAGTCAATAGATACAGTTCTTCCTGGGGGTGAAGTTGGATGAAATGGTTTCTAAGGAGTTTATCCAGGTTTTGTGGGAACAATAGCAACAAAACAGAATATGTGTTCCTGTTGTCCTTTATAAGGGGGCCTTATAAATCATGCTGTAAATATCTGAGCAACTACCACACTTTTATTTTCTGCCTCTTTTGATTGTGAGTTGTTGCATGGGAGGAAGCTACTAACTATCCTACCCTATGTAGAGACTCCGGAATCCAACAATAGTGTGTATACTTCCTTCATGAAGTCTCATCGCTGCTATGACCTGATTCCCACAAGCTCAAAACTGGTTGTATTTGATACTTCCCTTCAGGTGGGTGAAATCCTCTTTTCCGTCACCCCTTCCTCGGAGCCTCTGGTTCAGTACCTCTCATCCTACCTCATCCCAAGGATAAGCTTGTCCTTCTATGTGGTTAGGCTCCCATTTTCCCCAGCATACCCAACCCCTGTTCTTTTCCAGCCCTGCTTCCTGTGAATTTTCCTTTGTGGTTATTACTCTTTCACTACAGGTAAAGAAAGCTTTCTTTGCTTTGGTGACTAATGGTGTCCGGGCTGCCCCTTTGTGGGATAGTAAGAAGCAGAGTTTTGTGGGTAAGCAGTTTTTGGAACACTGTTTTATTGGTATCTTGTACTGGGCATGGAGAGAAGCTTTTGAGCAGTGCTGAGGGCTGTTATCTTGGCCTCTAGGCATGCTGACCATCACTGATTTCATCAATATCCTGCACCGCTACTATAAATCAGCCTTGGTAAGGCTCCTGAACCCATGACCAAAACCACTTTCCCTGCCCAGAGTCCCTCACTCTCATTTCCTTTCTTCCAAGCAAACTACAAGGGGTTAATAAAGCAGCGAGATCAAGTCTCAAGTTTGTTGCCTCTGCTTTCAGGTGCAGATCTATGAGCTGGAAGAACACAAGATAGAAACTTGGAGAGGTATGTGGAGAGCGAGGGTTGTGAAAGGATAAAGGGATGGAGAGTTTCCTGGGAAACAGTTTTTCATGGTAATACTTTGTGAACCTCCCTTTTCCCTTCAGAGGTGTACCTACAGGACTCCTTTAAACCACTTGTCTGCATTTCTCCTAATGCCAGGTGAGTTCCACCTACCCATTTGTCTGGAAGGGGAAAGAGCCTTGCCATCAGCATAGCTAAGGCCCTAGATACCCAAAGAGCCAGGAACAGAAGAGAAAAAAGACACTCCTCCCAAACACACACACATGCACACACACGCACACACATTCTTTAGGTCTGGTCTGAACCGCCTGCTCCTCTCCCTTAACCACCTGTTTCCCCTGTTTGTAAGCACACTCTAAAGAGCTACTTCAGCACCCTCAGGCCCACCACTGTGGAACTTATCGTTAATCCCTACCTTCCCGCAGCTTGTTTGATGCTGTCTCTTCATTAATTCGAAACAAGATCCACAGGCTGCCAGTTATTGACCCGGAATCAGGCAACACCTTGTACATCCTCACCCACAAGCGCATCCTCAAGTTCCTCAAGTTATTTGTAAGTGTTCCTCAGCCCAGTTTTTACTTCTTATATACTGGTTGGGCCTTGAAAAAAAATCAAGGTGATGGTTATTTCCTCAGATCACCGAGTTCCCCAAGCCAGAGTTCATGTCTAAGTCTCTGGAAGAGCTACAGATTGGTACCTATGCCAACATTGCTATGGTCCGCACCACCACCCCTGTGTACGTGGCTCTGGGCATCTTTGTACAGCACCGAGTCTCAGCCCTGCCAGTGGTGGATGAGAAAGGTGAGGGATCAGGCACAGGGAGAGGAGGGCTCCAGGGAGGCTGTGGGAAAATCTGCTGTCCCCTCAGCTCAGCCTGGAAGGTGGTTCTGTAGGCAGGGGGAGCCTTGGATGCCAGATCCTCCTTGCTGAGCTGCCTCTGTCCCCCTAGGGCGTGTGGTGGACATCTACTCCAAGTTTGATGTTATCGTGAGTGATTGTGGGGGCGGGGTTGGGAGGTAGGGAAAGGGGTGGGGTGTTGAATGTGGAGAGGGAGAAGAGTCTCTTCTGGGACCTAAGGGTTTTAGAAGCTTCCAAGCTTTCAAATTCTGTTTGAAAAGGAATTGAATGAGCTGGGCGTGGCTTGTGGGCATGGCTGACACCTACTTGAAATCACTCTGTGAGGTGGGGTGGGCTCAGGGTTTGGGACTCCTTTGCTTCCCTGCATGAATCTTCCTCTCTCTCCCCAGAACCTGGCAGCAGAAAAGACCTACAACAACCTAGATGTGTCAGTGACCAAAGCCCTGCAACACCGATCACATTACTTTGAGGGTGTTCTCAAGTGCTACCTGCATGAGACTCTGGAAGCCATCATCAACAGGCTGGTAGAAGCAGAGGTAGGGGGGCCAGCAACCCAGAAGGAGCTGGGGGAGCAGCTCAGGTTTGGCATGGAGGATGGGGACTGAAGGGCCCACCTTAACTGAGGCTGGCACTAAACATCCCTTTCTCCCTCCTGGCTCTATGCAGGTTCACCGACTTGTAGTGGTGGATGAGAATGATGTGGTCAAGGGGATTGTATCCCTGTCTGACATCTTGCAGGCGCTGGTGCTCACAGGCGGAGAGAAGCCCTGAGCCAGGGGAAGGGGTCGTGCAGCACCAGGGCATATGCCCCACTCACTGCCTGCCCAAAGCTCTGGGAACCACAGATGAGACCTTTAGAGAATTGTGACTGTTCCCTGCCCAGGAGCCCCCTACCCTTCTACATGGGAGGAGGGAACGTGTTGGGAAGGAAGGAAAATGGATTTTTAGCTCTCTTTATCCTCACCTAGCCCATCCTAGCCCCTTTCTTTTTAGACATAGCCCCCTTTCTGAGTGACCTATGGACTCTGTGCTCCTCAGGCAAATCCTGATCTCTAAGAGATCCCCAGACCTCACCCAGCCTTTGCCTGTGTCCCTGACTCCACCCTAAGAAAATAGGCACAACAGAACTCTGCATAAAGATGTTTTTATTCATCATGTTTCATGCTGTGTGGAGGAGGCTGAGTCCATGTAGTGGCATTTCTTCCTCTAATGGGAGTGGGGAGGATCATGGGGAGGAGGACCCTTGGGTTCCTGTGCTGTATGCATATGAAAGGAGATGAGAGTTGTAGGGAGGAGGAGGGCAGAGTGGTTAGCTGAGGTTATTGCTTTTCCTGGCAAACCTAATTAAAATGACAGGAGCCTCTTCATGGTTTTTTGGTGTTTGATTTTTGTAATTGCTCCAATGTTTCTACTTCTTATGGCTTCTTCAGCTCATCATTAAGAACAACAAGAACAGCACACACACACACACACACACACATTAAACTGTGTGCCGGCTACCATTCGCAATGCTTTACATATATTACTTCAGTTAATCCTCAGAACAATAGTAGATACTATTTCAGTTTTACAGATTTTTTTTTTAACTGAGGTACAAAAAGGCCAAGTAACTAGCCTACGGCCACACAGTTAATAAAAGGTAGAGCTAGGATTTGAGCTGAAACAGTCTTGCTTTAGAACTTACGCACTTTACCACTACACCAGATTCACTGTCTTTCTAATTCTCTGTTCATAACTGTTTCCCACCCTGTTCCCTGCAGTCCCCTTATCACCTCGCTTTCTCCTCTGCTTGGACCGTAGCTGGCACCCAAGGAAACTCCCGTAATAGCGCTAGGCCTCTGTCTCCAGAGAGGAGAAAGACCCAGGGTCTCCTCTGGGTTGGCAGAGGGACCTGCCACTGTCATCCACTTTTCTTAGGGAAGGTTGGACTCTGGATTTTGCTGAACCAACACTGTCTTTGAACTCATAAATCCCTTTCTTCCAAGGTAGATAAGAGCTGGAGAGTGAGGGGTGGGGAGCAGCAGGATTATGGTCACCCTGTCAGACCCTCTCCCTCTGCTGAAACAGTGTGGACCAAAGCAGTAGTCCAAGCAACAGGCACCATAAGGGCTGCTAGATGGTTGGGTATGAACCACATTCTGGAGACTGTCTCACCACTGCCTTAGAGATATGGTACCATTTCCTACCGCAGATTTGAAGGAGTTTCTGAGTACTTCCTTGCCCCTGCCCAGACCGTGCCTGATAACTCATGACCCCGGCTATTCTGTACTGGTTCCTCCAAAGCAGGCTTCTCCATGGAACACAGGGAAAAGCACCGGGCACTGGTCCGAGCTCTTCTCTCAGTGCTGCGCTGTGGGGCTTCTCCAAACCCCTGCTTCTGCATTCGCCCCTTCAAAGCTCTCACAGCACATTCCCACACTTGAGGGAGGGAGGCTTGTACGTTATTAGAATTAGGGTATGTTTATGTGTGTGTGGGTGTGTGCATGATGGAAAGGACAGATGTCGCCTTATGTCACATTCCATCGTGTCTAGGGAGGAGGCAAGGACTTTTAAAGCCTTGGGGCTCTGGTGGGACCTGGGTGGAAGGAAGCGGCTTCAAGCAAGAGCCACCCCACTGGTATAGCTGGTAGGTGTAAAGCGGGCTGAGCGGATGGGATAGAGGATGTTTGGGTTCTCTCTAAAGGTCCATGTTAGGGAGCAGGAAGCCTGGGTTTTGTTTCCGTGGTTCCCAGTAAGTCAGTGCCCGTCCTAAAACAACCCTCCTGGCTCATCACCTTAAAAGGAAGGGTCTATGTACAAGGGCTGTGTATACTTTAGTAGAAAACAAATTGGGATCTGCTTCTCCTGTCCCCCCAAAAAACCCAACCAGGCAGTCTCAGGGTATGAGGACGGAGCAGAAGGAAAGACAAGGGACAAAGTGGGAGCCTCATAGCCTTCTAACCTATTCCTCAGGAGAGGTGCATTATCCGTTCTTCAGCACTGTTGCCGTACACACTTTGCTCCCACCTCCCCGCACCCCTCCTCTCCACTGGAGCTGCTGCCATGGTTGCCAGGCATGGTTGCTAAGTCTCTGCATGGAAGGGTTGGCGTGGGCTGCACTGCCACTAACATTACCATGGTGAATCAGGGGACACCTGGTATAGGCTTGCAGGCAACCACCCCCACCCAGGACAGAATGAGCCTAAAAGGGGGGCACCTTGAGCACCACTCCAGGTGGGGCTTGAACAAGCTAGGCACTGTGGTAGTGGTGACAGAGTGCTACACTGGAAAATGGGAGCCAGTTGTGTCATTTCAGTTGCTAGGGGATTAGTTTAGCCAAGGAAACATGCCATTCCTCCTCTATACCCTCTGAAAGGGTGCAAATGCGTAAGCACTCCTTCCTCCACAAGTCTGAGCAGAGTTCAGGCAGAGAACAGTAGGACCCCCAAATTCTGGCTTCTGGATTGGGGGTTGGGAGAGCCTGCTTCAGAGAGAGGGCTCCATGGGTGCCCAAGGACAAACATCTAAGGATGAGAAAGTGTGGGCAGCTTCGATGGCTAAGACAGACTCCTGTCCTGCTGTGCCAGCAGCCCTGGGCACAACACTGAGAGGGTAAGGAGTTAAGGGTGTGGGGGTGACCCTTTTTGAGCTTGGAGGCAGCTCTCCCCCAGAGTTGCACAAAGGCTGCGGGCAAGCCACCACCTCCTCCCTCCACCGCATGGAAGCTGGTTACTCATCTCTCTGCACCCGAACGCCACTGCCGCTAAAAATAAACCCCCCAGCCGTGGGCCAGCCCTTCCTGCACCCCAACCCCCTGGAAACCAGCAGAGAGTGGCAGGCGGAGACCTTGAGTTCCATTCCCATCACCTCCCTGATGAAGAAATAAAAGTCTGGGGCAGGATGTCAGGGACAGAATGCTGCTGGTCAGGCACCTGCTGGTCAGGCACCCCGAGAAGCAGGAGAATGAAGGGTTAAAACGGCGGGAAGGTTGAAGAGACGGGGGCGGGGGTGGGGGCACGGTCATCTTGGCAAGAATAAGAACTCCCCTGCCCACTCGTGCGGGTCCCATCAGGCTTGCGGGACAAGAGCAGTGGGAAGGGGCGCCCAATCCCGGGCCCCAGGGGGCGGTCGTGCACGTGGGGGAGGTAGCAGCGCGGAGCCGTCCGCGCCGTGTCACATGCGCGCGCACACACACACAGACAGGCACACACGTGTGCCTGGGTATATATAGTCCCCAGTCGCTGGGCCTGCCGCTCTGCAGTGGGCGCCAGCTCCCCGGGCTGGGAGGGGGCTTTCGGGGCGGGTGGGAGGGTGGGGGGCCGGGGTGGGGTGGGGCAGGATGCTGGATGGCCAGCTCTTCTCCGAGGGGCCCGATAGCCCCCGGGAGCTCCAGGATGAGGAGTCTGGCAGCTGCCTCTGGGTGCAGAAATCCAAGCTGCTGGTGATCGAAGTGAAGACTATTTCCTGTCATTATAGTCGCCGCGCCCCTCCTCGACAGTTCATGGACTTCCAGGCCAGCCACTGGGTCCGCGGGCCCCAGAGCCGCACGTGAGTGAAGGAGGGGTAAGGGGAAGAGAGAGGTGGGGCAGGGATTGGGGTCCGGACCTTCCCGTGGGCACCAGCCAGCGCTGCCTTCTCTTTCCCACGCCTCCCCGAATCCCATCCCGAAGGTTGGGGCCTGACTCATCCCGTTTGGGGGCACAGGAGTGGGCGTGAGAAAGGGCAGGTGAGATGGGGCAGATACTGTTAAAGTGTGCATGGAGAGATGGTGAGGAGTCCCACTTCGATTTCAACCCTAACATATACGCACGTGCACACGCGCACACACTCACACACACCCCTCCACCCGGTGGCCCCAAGTGGCCTCCAGCGCTCCCAGCTCCCCGGACCTCGGCTCCCTTCCCCCACAAACTGCTCACCTGGGTTCCTGCTCATTGTCCCAGGTGTGGGCCGCGCCCGGGATCCCCTGAGCCGCTGCCCCGCCGGCCCTGGGCCTCCAGGGTGCTGCAGGAGGCGACCAACTGGCGGGCGGGGCCCCCGGCCGAGGCCCGAGCCCGGGAGCAAGAGAAAAGGAAAGCGGCGTCGCAGGAGCGGGAGGCCAAGGAGACCGAGCGAAAAAGGCGCAAGGCTGGTGGGGCCCGAAGGAGTCCCCCTGGCCGGCCCCGCCCGGAGCCTCGGAACGCCCTTCGGGTGGCCCACTCTGCAGGGCTCCCAGCTCCCTCAAGGCCCGAGCGCCTGGGGTCGGTGGGGCGACCGCCCCGTCCATCCGCGCAGCCGCAGAGCAATCCTGGGGCGGCGTGGGCGGGGCCCTGGGCTGGTCGGCGGCCAGGGCCCCCCAGCTACGAGGCTCACCTGCTGCTGAGAGGCGCTGCCGGGATGGCCCCGCGACGCCGCTGGGACCGGCCGCCACCCTACGTGGCTCCACCTTCTTACGAGGGCCCCCACAGGACCCTGGGGACTAAGCGAGGCCCCGAGCCCTCGCAGGCGCGGGCCTGTTCAACCTCTGCGCCGACTAGGACAGAGGGAGGGTGCGCAAAGAAGAGGCTAGATCCTCGGATCTACCGGGACGTCTTAGGGGCCTGGGGTCTCCGTCAGGGACGGGGTCTCTTGGGGGGATCCCCAGGCTGTGGAACAGACAGGCCAAGGCTGGATACCGGTAAGGGGGCCGCGGAGAAAAGCCCGAGGCTGGCTGCTGCTGTCCTGAAGAGTGGTAGCGAAGGCCATCCCCAAGATAAAGCCGCTGGGAGCCCAGGCACCGTTCCTGCGGGGTCTGCCACTGCCACCCCTAGCCCCCCGCGCCCCACTCCCAGGTCCAGACCCCATCTCAAGGGCTCCGGGGAAGGGAGGGAAGGGAGAGACCAGACCTGGCTCCCCAAACGCTGGGTTCCCTCCATTAAAAAGCAGCCGCCCCGGCATAGCCAGACCCTTCCCAGACCCTGGGCTCCAGGAGGCACGGGATGGAGAGAGTCCCTGGGTCATAGAGGGGAGGCAGGACCCGAGACCTTGGACGGTTGGAAGGTGACCCGACGCCCCCACACCCTGCCTCGAAGTTCCCGTGGCCCCGCTCGTGGGGAAGGCGTCTTTGTCATTGATGCCACTTGCGTGGTGATACGCTCCCAGTACGTCCCGACCCCTCGAACCCAGCATGTGCAGCTTTTGCCCGCCGGGGTGCCGCGCCTTGTGGGGAATGCCCCCAGCCAACCGAAACCCAATAAAGAGGAGGGAGAGGGGGCCGCGGTCCTTCCCTCCCCTTGCCGAAAGCTGCCATTGAGCAGTCGCCCTTCTCTCCAACCCAGTGAGGGACGCGGGCTCGAAGCTGAGGGCGGGAAGCCCGCAGACTCCTCACTGGAGGAGCGCGCCTCGCGCATCTTGGGGCTCCCGGTTGGCGAAGTAAACCTACAGGATCCCCCCACGCAGCCAGGTAGCCCAGAGCACTCAGCCTTAGGCCCACCGGCTTCGGGGGGAGCGCGCGGTGCCGAGGGATCGGAGAAAGTGGCGTCCGGCCTGCGGCGCGCAGGCCGGGGCTGGGCGCGAGCCCCTGGACCCTATGCCGGGGCCCTGCGGGAAGCCGTGTCCCGCATCCGCCGCCACACCGCCCCGGACTCCGACTCAGACGAAGCTGCGGAGCTCAGCGTCCATAGCAGCTCTTCTGATGCAAGCGACACAGAAGCCTCGGGCGCCTCCTGGCGGAAAGAGTGGACCGGGCCCCCGGAAGGCGGGAAGACAGCCGAGCCGAATGGCAATGCCCGAGAGATTGTAGGTGCCATCAGCAAAAACGAGGAGGTCCTCTTCGGGGCGAGGGACATTAAGGGGACCACAGGGAAATAGGGAGCAACAGTGAGAGGCCCATTATTGTATTTGTGTCCCCTTTCTTCCTCACAGACTTCCTTGTACCCCTTACCTATACCCACCCATTCCTGTACTCAGCATAGAAGGCACACAGATGAGAGGGAGCACATGTCAATACATGATTTTTTTTTTTTTCAGGAGAGTTGAGGGTGTGCAGTAGACTTGAATGCCTGCTCCACCCAGTGCCTGTGGGTAAGGTCTTCTGCAGGGCCCAGTGCACTAACATGGAGCTGAGCAGAGAGGCCTAGGTGGGGTTAGGCAGGAGGGCAGGGGTGGGATAGTCAGGGCAACTGCAGGGCAGGGCCTCTGGGCAGAAGGAAGAAGGTGATGGAGAGGCCTCAGACTGAGGTGATCAGGTGACAGAGAGGCGCTTGGCAGAAGCCACCAGCAAAGCAGAAGAGGAGTCACTGGTTTCACAGATCTTGGGTTCCAATCCCAACTCTGACACTGATTTGCTGGGTGACCTTAAGCAAGTCATTTCCCTTCTCCAGTTCCCATAGTATGTAAAATGAGGGGGTTCTGAGGTCCATTCCTGATGTTTTGGAGTCCTAGGAGAGGCTCTTATCTCAATCCTCCCCTCCACAAGACAGTTAGGAATAAGTGAACAGAGTCTGAGGGTCTCTGGGTGGCTTCATGGACACCTGCATTCACTCTCAATTCAAGAGACCGTTCAGGGTTTGCAGAAGAGCCAAGTAAGTGGGCAAGGGCTCCTATTCCAGTCTCTCAGGTTTATGTGTAGGATCCCCGAGGCAGGGCAGGATGGTGGCCTTTTCACTGTCCCTAGTTTGTGGTGGTCTGAGCTGGGGAGGGAAGGCACCCAATGAAGCAGCTTGGGACCTTTAGGCCTTCCCCTGTTCCTCCTCCCCAGTGTTCCTCGGTGATGCTCTAAATAGTTACCACGATTTCCCATCCAGGTGGGATCACCCATCTGAGAGAATCCTGAGAATGTCTTACATGTTTCTGCCTCTTCCAGAAACCAACAAGGGAAGGAAGAGGCTAGTCCCCAAAAGCCTGTAGGTGTGGGGTGTGATACTCGCTGTAGCCACTACGGGGCGCGCGCAGGTCGCGGATTTCCCTCGTAGCTAGTCCCCGAGTCTTGCCAACTCCCGGCACTGCCAGTTAATCAATTGCTCCCTAGTTCCTGCGCGCGGGTCCCCTGCCCCGCCGTCTCCAGCCATGCGAGATCGCGAGTAGGCCTCTGGCCTTGCAGACCTCTGGAGCGCGCGGAGCCCTTCTCTGTACTCGTCCACACCAAACAGCTTGGGATTCAGACACAAGTATTTTTTCTCTTCGATCTCGGACACCTCTGTCTCTATTTACTAGCCATGTGAACTCAGCCAAATCACTTCACCTCCCTGAGCCTCAGTCTCCTCATCCGTCAAATGGGGGTTTATAAACACCTACCTCGCAGGGTTGTTGTGAGGACTTAATGCGATAATGTATGTAAAGCGCCTTGCACAGTACCTGGTACACAGCAGGCGCTCAATAAATCTAAGCTTCCCTTTGTCCAGCCTTGGCATCTTTTTCCTCTCACCGACCCATTCCCCACAGCATCCTTCCCCCCAGGGCTCCTGCGCTCCTTCCTGCTCGGTGGGCGGTGGAGGAGACTCCTTTTTCTGATGGAAACGCCGGTCCACCCCTGTCTCCCCCCGTGCGGACTCTCCCTTCCTTGCCCCCCACCCCACCCCCGCTGACTCTTCCCATTGCTTCGATGCACTCCCCCCACCCCCCATTCCGGGCAAGGGCTGAGTCAGCCTGGGTAAATTTAGCCGTCGACTAGGCAGGCGCGGGGGCTTCGCTCAGACTCAGTCGCCGAGTCCTGGCCCGGCCCTCGGCCCCGCCTCTGCCCCCCACCCCCACCGAGTCCTGCCAACAGCAACTCCGGCTCAGCGTTCCGATCCCCAGCCCCGCTCTCAAACCACTTAGAGTTTTGGTCTCCAATTATCTCAGTGTCGCTCCCCACCCTCACCCGGAGAGACTGGGCAGGACTGGGAGGGGGGCAGGGTAGGGAGGCCGCTGAATTGGACCCTAAACTGGGTGTCTGACCTTGGTTCAGTGAAAGGGGTTGGGCGGGGGCGGGGGGAGGGGTCTTTGGGGGCTTTGATTCTAAATGGATAACATTGGTCAGAGTCACCCGGGAAGGTCCGTCCATCTCAGAACCTGCCTGGACTGCCAGGTTTCAAGTTAGCTCTTGCTGGAGGAAGTGAAGTAAGTGGGGGTTCACCTTGGGCAGAGATCAAAGGTTTCTGAGTTCTGTCTTCCTTCCACCTACAGTTCTAACTTCTGCTGATTCTAACTCCTAAACATTTACTGAGCACCTGAGAAGAACTGGGCACTGAGCTGAACTCCAAGAAGGAGATGAGTAAGACCTGCCTGACGGGGTGAAGGGAAAACACGTAAATAATGCTAGATTGAGCAGTGGGTGTTAAGTATTACAAAGAATCAAACAAGGCAGATTATACAGATTCTATGAGATCATGAAAGGCTCCATGGAGGAGGTAGGCATCTGAGATAGCATTTGGGGAAAGGGTTTCCAAACAGAGAGGACAGCAAAAATAGAGGCATGAATGTAAGGGAAACAGTTTGTTTAGGAAATTGTCAAATGGTCTGGTTTGACTGGAGTTGAGGATACATTCAGAGGAGATGTGGAAGATAAAGGCAGGAGTGAAAACAGAGGCCAAGCTAGGGTGAGCCTGGTCCAGCTCAGGGATGTGTGCCTTTGACCTCTGGGCCTAAGAATAGGATGGACTTCGGGCTAGGAGGAAGACTGAGGAAGACCAGGGCAGTAGTGAGAGCATCTGCCCGGATTTTGCTGTAGCCCTGGGGCTCTCAGGCTCTGGGAGTGACAGGAGAGGTGAGGTGCATGGGAAAGTAGAGGGGCTATTCCTGGGGAGGGGTGTTCCACAATGCTGCCTAGGTTTCTTTGAGGCTGAACACACAGGAGGGTAGCTTTAAGAGCTTATGCAGACTGCTGTCATTGTTAGAGATCTATGGCAGTGTTGTATGCAGAACATGGATTCTGGGACCTGGCAGCCTGGGTTTAAATCTTGCATCTACCTCATATTGGATCTTCCCTTGTAGTTCAGTCGGTAAAGAATCCACCTGCAATGCGGGAGGCCCAGGTTCCATTCCTGGGTCAGGAAGATTCCCCTGGAGAAAGAAATGGCAACCCCCTCTAGTATACTTGCCTGGGCATGGACAGAGAAGCCTGGTGAGCTATAATCCATGGGGTCGAAAGAGTCAGACACGACTGAGCGACTAAACCACCACCACCACCTCATATTAGCTGTGTGACTTTGGGCAAGTTACTCGACCTCTCTGTGCCTTAGCAGCCTCAGTTACAAAATGAAGTTATTAACATTGTGTTTTTCATAAGCTTGTTGGGAGGATTAATGATTCAATATGTAAAGCACTTAGAACATCTCCTGGCACACAGTAAGTGATATATGTATTGAACTCTGTTATTTCTCTTTAGGGCTATTTCTTTAGTGTTGGGAGTATTAGGTTGGGAGATGGGAAGAGAGGAGTAGAGGTAGAGGAATAGGAGGAAGAGGCAGCAGAGGCTGAGAGGAGAGGGGATTCCTGGGGTGGAGACAAGCAGCCCCTTGACTGGGTGAATGGTGTACTGAGAGCACATGGGTGGTTGGGATGTCAAGTGCAGTACCCCCTCCCCCAGGACCTCCTCCATCTTTGCCTAAGGGTGAAATCAGCACCAGCTGCTAAAGATCTGGGAGAAAGGGTAAGAGAGGAGAAGGGGAGGAGCTAGTACAGGCCCAGGGGGCCAGCCCTGGGTGAGCCATATCTCAGACTGGCCCTGCAGGGCCCTGTGGGTGGGAGGCTGGAGGCTCCCTGCTGTGAAAATGACTTCTAAATCTGGCTGCGTCTGCCAGCCAGCCAGCCTCAAGACAGAGGCCACAACTACACCGCACCCCCCCCCCCCAACGCACGTTGGGACAGCCTTGTAGGGACGGCAATGCTGGAGAGTACGCTCAGGTTTGGGCAGCAGCCCTCAGGTTACCACAGGATGCACCTACCCTTCCACCAGCCAAGTTCTTCCCAGGGAAGCCCCTTTCTGAAGGGAGCTAAGAGCCCCCTCCCCCTTTAGACTCTCAGGAGAGCCCTGGGACTTCCGGAGATAGATCACAAATGGGTAAATGAAACAAAGAACCAGGCCATAACTCTGGGACTTGTCGTTAGGAGTGTGTGTGCGTGAGGAAAGGACAAGGAGAGGTAGGTGAACATGAAGATGTAGATCTTGTGCATTCCCCCAGTTATTCATTTGTTCACTCACCCATTGGACATGGACGCCAGGCCCTAGGGACACACAAAAGACTCAGACCCGTTACCTGTCTTCAGGGAGTTCACATATCTAGGCTGTATGAGAAACAGGGGAAGGGGTTTGGAAGAGGAAACCCACAGAGTCATCACAGTGCAGGCAGTACAATGTAATATGTGTTCATAAAAGCATTCCCGCAGGGTCTAGGGGAGCATAAAGGAAGGAATGGCTCCCAACCCGCAACTTCTAAGCAGTTAGAATATACCCAAGCTTTTGAGAGACCAGTCACTGAGGGTACACGTGTTAGTGAAGGAAGGCTCAGCCTGGATCCATTATCTCCTCTCCATGTCCTGCTGTGGCGGCTCCCTCCCTTGAAACTCCTGGTACAACTTAGCCTCTTTTTAAAGTTTTATTTAACATAGACCATTTGAAAAGTCTTCATTGGTGCGTCATTGTTGCTTCTGTTTTATATTTTGGTTTTTTGGCTGCAAGTCATGTGGGATCTTAACTTCCTAACCAGGGATCGAACCAAACACCCCCTGCATTGAAAGGGGAAGTCTTAACCACTGGAGTGCCAGGCAAGTCCCTTACATAAGCTTTTGTGAATCTTCTTAGAGAAGAGTTACTTCATCCATCCATCCATCTATGCATGCATCCATCCATCCTTTTGTTTATTCATCTGTGCATCCATACATCCCACCCATCCATTTATCCATCCATTCACCAACTCATCTGTCATCCTTCCATCAATTTATCCATCTATGCATTCATTCCTTCCTTCATCCATCCATCCATCCATCCATCCATCCATCTGTCTTAATGAGGGCATGTGATGTGCCTAGCTCAGTGTTGCAAGAGATGCCAAGATGAACAAAACGTAGAGTCCATGCCTTCAGAAAGCTAGAAGCCAATACAAATATGAATAACATACACAGATGTTCCACCCATGGAGCAGCCAGTATGTGTTGCTGGTTTAGTGAAAGCCCTGCCAAGAAGGTGCGTCAGGAGGCAAGGCCACTTTGCCAAGGGAAATTAGAAGACCCTCATGAGGAAGGCAGCTTTGAGATGAATTTCAGCCAGGGGAGATGGGGAAAAGGTTCTTTCCAGGGTGTGGTGAAGGTAGAGAGGTGGGAGAACACAGCACAGGCACTGGGGAAGGCAGAATTGCAAAGGGATGGGATCCTGAAATGATGTATGGGAACCACATCATGAAGTATCCCAGGAAAGCAAGGATAAAACATTTGAGGACTTCCCTAGTGGTCCAGTGGCTAAAACTCCATGGTCCCAATGCAGGAGAGCTAGATCTAGGAGAGCTAGAGCTAGGGGAGCTAGATCCCACATGCTGCAACTAAGAGCTTGTATTGCTGAAACTAAAAGATCTTGCTTGCTGCAACTAAGACCCAGCTCAGCCAAATAAATAAATATTAAACAACCAAACATTTGAGCTTTAGTGAGAAGAACTGAGGGAGAGATGAGGGGCAGAGAGGTTTTGTGTCATTCTCTACTGGACCATGAGCTACTCAAGGGTAGTGCCTTTGATTTAGTTCTGTATCGCCTATAAGCTTGGCCTGGAGCAGGCTCTCAGCAGATGCTGGCGAAAAGAAGGAACAGATGATAAAACTGTGCCACAGGAACATTGGCACAGCAGTTCAGGGTCTATATATAAGGGAGGGGTTACTGCTGCCTGGTGTGACCATCCTTCCCCTATGCCCCGCACCCGCCAGGGATGACCTTGCTTCCTTTGCTGGGGTCCCTCCAGTAGCTCTCCCAAGAGGCACCACAAGGTGGCAATGTTCCGAGTGTAGCACTGGGTTCTGCCAAGATCCTTGACACCGGTAGCTGGTGATGTGCCCTTCAAGAACTGTCCCCAGATGGTCAGAACTTCCTTTCAGCAAGCCTTGAGGCAGAACGAAGAGTTTGTGTGCGACTGTGGCAGAGGAGTCGACAGATCTTAACCCCAATGATCATACAGGCCTCACCTATACGTTCATTTGCTAGGATCTACTATGTGCCACACACAGTGCAGGCTCTTAGAAAAACAAGTGATCAAGACACAGCCCCTACCCTCAAGGAGCCTACCGTCTCGTCCTGTCCAAAACTGCCTTTGCTATCTTTCTCTCTCTCTTTCTTTTACACACCGCCCCCCCACATACAAACACACACACCTGTTCCCCAGGGCCAATCCCCTTGACCTGGGAAGCCATCTCCATGTGAAATCTGCTCTTTGGCCCTGCTCCCCTCTTCACATCCAAGTTTCTCCCTAAGCTGTTGCATGGCCACAGTAGCGTGAGCCCTTGGTGCTCCTTCCTGTGATGGCTCCTCTTGCTCTTCCCCTGAGCCCAAGCCTATTCTTTTTCCCCACCTCTCCCACCCACACTACTCTGCCAGCCCTGAAACTTTAGGGCCCTCCCTAAATTATACCTGGTATGGGATAGGGCCTCCTAATACCCTAGAACTCTGGAGGCTACAGGAGCATGAAGGTGGGTTCACAGAAGGAACTTGGGAGACGCTGGCACCACCAACACAGAGATGAGGGTCCAGAAAATCAAAGACCCCAGAGGCATGCCCTTCTGTGGCCCAAGGGCTCTGCCAGCCAAACCTGTCCCCAGACAGGCTGCCTTCTTTTCTCATCTGCTTTAGAGGGACCTCTCCCTAGTTGCAACTCCATACCGGTTTGGAGGTGAAGCATTATGGGACATTGTCCACTTTCCCATCATGCTCCAGGGCTCCAGTTAGCCCTTGGCGGGTTTGGGAGAGGAGAGGAGGGAGGGTTGGTGCTGAGAGTGGGAGCCAGGCCCATCGAGGTCCCGGGATTGAATGCCGCATTGTTGGCCAGGCCAGAGTCACAGATAATTACCTCAATTAGTGACAATGGGAGAGTAATAAATACAGGCTTAGTGTCTCCTACCCCACCAGGGCTCCGAAGATTAATCCAGGCTGACGGGCGGGCCCTGAAAGGCGTGATGGACAATTCATTAAACTCCCCAAATGCCGCACAACCTGGGCGTGAAGGCTGAGTTAGCCCCCTGGGGGCTGCGCCTTTGTCCCGATTGTGTGTCTCCGCCACCGCAGAGCCGAGCAGCCCCCAGAGAGCGGGGAGGTGAGCGGGGCTCTCCCAGTCGGGCCAGGCGGCGGGGGGATTAGGCCTCGGTCCGGCCCTGGTTGCCCTGGCACACCAGCCCGGCCGGGCTGGAATGTCCGTGGCGGGGAGCGGGCCGAGCGGAGGGGCGGGGCCGACAAGGTGGGGTAAGGGGGGCACATAAAACCAGGGGCAGGAGGAGTTAATTAGACGCCAGCCGAGGAGGGCGAGGGGCCACAATAGGGCTGAGGGGCCGCCAGGGACGGCCCCTTCACTTCCGAGGATTAATAGGGAGGAGAGAAAAGGGAGGGGTTCGGCTCTGGGGGAGGAGAGCTGGAGCTTCCCAGGGTGGCACTGCCCCCTCTTGCCCGGCTTGGTACTTACTTGGCAAGTGGTTGGGAGGCAGGGGGCCCTGGCAGCCGGGGCAGGTACCCCCTAGCGTCCCACAGAGTGGCTCTTTCTTCCTTGGGTGGTGCCTCCATTGGTAGGATGGTTGGGCAGGGAGGAGAGAAGGGACCCTCTCACTTATCAGGGAGGTAGTAAAAGCAGGAATATTTAGGGGCCCTGTTCTCAATGCCCCACCTCCCCAAACCTACTCTGAGGTGGAACCTGGAGCCTGAAGCTTTACCCTTCGTGGAAACACCAAGTCGGGGGAGGGGCTGGAGCTGGTGTGCATGCATGGGTGTAGGGGCTGCTGTGTGCCTGAACACACACATGCACACGCTTGTATGTGCAGACATGCTTCATTCAACAGGTCCTCTGTTAATATCTGTTGAGTGAATGAGTGAACTTTGGTGTTGGGTGTGAGGAGAAGCAGCGCTGGGCTCCACCGTGATACGGAGTGAATGGACTTGGGCCCTTTCATTCTGAATTCCCAGTTACGGCCCAGGGAGGATGAGAGCTCCACCTCTGAGCAGATGAGCAGATGTCCAGGAAAAATGAAGTGGCAGTGGCTGTTTCCCTTTGAAAAGGGAGGAAAAATGCACTAGCCCCTTGGAAGCCCCACTTCCTCCTGGGCCCCAGGGAACAGGGCAGCCCTGGCTCCTCCCTAGGAGCCACCCCACCCTATACCCTCCCAGGGGATGACAAGGGAGCGAGTTGGCGGCAGTTCCCCGGGCATATTTATAACCTGCTGCTCGCTCACCAGCGTCTGCTTTTAGCCCAGACGGGGGAGGGGGCAGGGGGGTGGTCTGTCTCATGCTGGGCGCCCTGGCTGGGTGTGGAAAGAGTGAGTAAGGGTGAGTGGTGGGCAGCTCTGCATGGATATTCCTGCTCACACCACAGCCAAACAGCTTATTTTCTCCTCATTTTGTTATTTTTCTCCCTCTGGCCTGGAGAGGAGGACTGAGCCAGCCTGAGGTGGGGGGTGGGGGGTGCTAGACCCTGGGGTATTTGCAGCCCCACTGACAGGGTTTTTCCAGGGTGCGTGTGGCAGGGTGTGTGTGGTGCCGGCTTGCTGACCCCCTGGGGACTGTGCAGCCTCAGTCCTCTCAGCTTTTCCGCTCCCCCCAGGATATTTCAGGACCAGTGCCTCCCTCACTCACTGAGCCAAGCCTGTGTCCGGGGTCCTGCCAGTCTCGGATCCCACCTGAAGATTAGAGGTGGGCGGGAGGATAGTGACCCCCACCCCGGACCTGCTCTGGGCACTGCTGCTTTCCTCCCCAGGATTTACCTGCCCCATCTGAGGATGCCACATGTGATCCTAATCAATAATTAGCTCCTAGGTAGTGCTTTGCAGATCTAGCCCTTTTGCTTTAAAAAAATTTTTTTTCTTTTGCTTACTTTTTTTTTTGCTTTATTATCACATGTCCCTTTGAGGACCCAGCCCCATTCTGCACTTCCCTACCCCCTCCCTTGAAGTCCTTGTGGCTGGAAGTAAAGGACTTCCATGCTGAGGACATGAGTATGGGAGTCTGTCTTTAAACTTCACGCTTGTGCAGAGGGCTTTACACTTCATTGAGCCTTCACAGCACTGCTCCCATTATCCTGACAATATCTTGATATGCCTGATTCCCTGGCCAGACTGTAAACTTCTCCTAGCAGGCTCCATGGCTCATACATCACTGTATCCCCAGCATTTGGCATATGCCTGGCACAGAAGAGATGTCAGCAAGTGTTCAAATGACCCTGTGTTTCACATCCATGTACATGGTCTTGTCTGAACCTCATCACCTTCCTGAAGAAGACTAAGTGCCAGTAACCATCCCTGTTGAATAGACAAAGCAACTGAAGCCAAGAAAGCTACGGAGTTTTTGAAAGTCTAGTTAGGACCAGAACAGGATTCACTTCTTCCCTGCCTTTCTTCCAGCTCCTATGTGTCGGCACAGCTCAGAGCGCCCCCACCCCCCCAGCTTCCAGGTTCTTACCGTTAGGAGTTAGGTGAGAGTGGTTGGGGACAGCTGCCAACCCTTTGACTCCTCACCCTGTTGCTTCTCCCCAAATCTGGGTATTGTCTGGCAGGGGCCCACATCTCCTCTCCTGCCTCTGGGGGGATCTAATAGTTCTTTGGATTATAGACTGGCCATTATCGCAGGGGGTTCTTTACTGGACGCCCAACCCTGTCAGGTATCTTCTGCCCAGGATCAGTCAGATTTCTATTCCTCCTCCTCAACTGCCTATCAAATCTGAACTGGTGCTAGCTTGGTGGATGGAGAGAAAGCAAAGGGGATATATCACTGCAGGATTGAGCAGCTCCTGGCTCCACTTCCCTACCCCGACACATATCCCAAAGGCCAACATGGGTCAGAGTTTACACATTCAGGGAGAGGTGCGAGGCAGCAACAACAGCCAAGAGTCCTGAGGAGACGGGGAAATTCTCCAATAGGCTGGGATCAGTGGTTGCCCTTAGGGGGTGGGGTGCTTCATAGCTCCCCCTGTCCTTCAAGCCCTCCCCTGCGGTGGGGGAAGTGTTAGGATTAGAGACTGGCGTTAGAGCTTAGCAAGCAGTTAGGTTTTGCCTGAAGTTAGGTTAAGGCTAAGGTTAGACCTGATCCTAAGGAGAGGGAGTGGATTAGAGTTAGAGAGAGGTTTTCAGGCTGTAGGAGAAATTAGTTCTCCCCTCCGATCTGGTGAAATGCACACAGAGGTATCATGTTGGTGTTGTTAGCAACAGAATCCTCATTTGGGCTTTCTATGGGAATGGCTAACCTCATGGCTTGGTTATGGACCACAGTTGGGTTTCCTTTCAGTTACACTTGGTAAAGTCTAGCCTCTATTTGGATTCTAACCCTGCTGCTCCTTTCTTCTCCCCCATTATCCTCTCTTCTCCCCCATTAGCCTCTCTCAGCTTTTCACCTGTTCTTTGTAGCCCACGGTTTGGAAGTTGATGTCCTAATATGGCATTTCCCTGTCCTGGGAAGGAGAGTGGTTTCCCCGTTGCCCAACACCCTGACCACAGCTGGCCCAGAGAGGCTTTGGGGACCAAAACCTCTACACCCATGAGCCACAGCACCCTTTCTGTTTGGGTTTCTCTTTTTTCTTTGGTTTCTTTTCAGAACACCATCATAGCTATCACTCAGTTGTAGCAATTTTCACAACAGCTCTTCTACATAGGAAAGGCAGGTTCTCCAAGTTTGTTTGTTTAATCCCCACTTAGCAGGGCAAGAAACTGAAGAATTTATGGACTTTCGCAGTATCGTACAGCCAATTGGTGTTCAAATAGGAAGAAGGACCCTGTAGTGCCTTTTGGCTCCTGACTGGGTTCATCTGGAGACCTGGATCCCCAGTGGCCTCATCAGGGTCATCCAAGGGACAGAATGTCAGAGTCCTCTTCCAGGGTCAGGAAACCAGCCCCTCAACAATGTATCCTATTTGTTTAAAGGAGGTAAGCAATAGCGTGTTCTGGATTCAAGGAAAAGCCACCAAGTCATTGATAAAAATAGAGATTTTATTCTGCAGAGGAAGATACTACATTGGTAGGGGCCAGGAGCCACTAATAGCTACAGTGGAAGGAAATACTGATTCCGGAATGCAAAGGCATCTTGGAGAAACTAGGGAGAGGGAAAGAGGGGTCAGAAAAGGCTGGAGAGCAAAAGGAGAGAAGAATGGAGAAGAATTTAGGTTGGGGTGGGAAGTGGTCTCTGCAAACCAGGCTGGAACCCAGCACAATAAATAGTTTTTATTTACAAAAACCAAACTCGTGGCTTTGTATCCACGTTTCAGTGCAAATTATTTACACACTGATGAGGAGGCAGGACAGGAAGAGGGTAGGAGGTGGCTGAGGGAGGCATGGTTCGCAGCTGTTCAATGGCTCCATGACATAGGCTGGGAGAATGGCGATATTTCTCGCGGGTCCCCAACCTCATTTTCCACATCACCACAGCTGCCCTCTCACCCCGGAACCTCCCACTTCAGCTGTAGGTGGGGAGGAGAAAGGCCCTGACGCCCAGGTGTGTGTTCAGGGTGCGCACCCTTGACAGAAGAAGGGGAAGGGCATGTGGGGACCTGGAGAAAACGGAGGTTAAAAGAGAAGGAGAAAGGCAGGCAGGTCGCTGCGCGCGGTGGAGGAGACAGAGCTTCCGGTCGGGAGCTGACCCTGATGGGGGGAGGGGACCAATCCTTCTCTCACCTCCCGGCCAAGCAGGGGGCAGTGCAACAAGGGGGTCTCCCGCGGAGAGGGAGGGAGGTAGGTCCGGGGGCGGGTCAATCAGGATGGCAAGAGGGTTCGTGCCGCCCCAGGCAAGTGGTTTCAGGAGTCCCCAGGTCTGAGGAGGTGGGAGAAATGATGGGATAGGTAGTAGGAATCCCGGAGTGTGGCTGGAGGGACGGGGTGGGCGCAGATCCGGGCCTGAGGTGCCAGCGAATCTGTTGGGGGTGGGCTTGAGGAGAGTGCTCCCAGGGGCCGAGCCCGCGCAGCGCCTCACAGGCACTCGTGCAGGGTGCGCGCGCAGCGCCT